>NC_091343.1:29104751-29114751 GCF_038502225.1 Cherax quadricarinatus
TCAGTGAAAAGAAAAGACTAGTGAAGGCAGAGGTAGAGGGGACACGAGGAAGAGAAAGTGGCATGAACATCATAGTTATATAATGAAATTTTAGAGTAAATTTAGGAAAATTTGTGTTTAGATTTAATTGCCTGTTAGAGTCTCTCCTACATTCCTTTAAGTATAAATATAGTTGTATATGTCTTATATGTACAGTAAAAGGAATTATATTTACGTAATGGTTTCTGAGACTGGAGTTGTGGTTAGTAACTGTGGAGACGAGAAGGTGGAGGCACGAAGTGAGTGATTGCGTGTATGATTGTTGAGAGGCGGGGTATGTAGGTTTTAGTGTGGTATATAAAACCGTAAGTAGAAAGAAACTCTGCATTAGGCTTGTGTGTCCATTGTATGCAGGTCGTTACACCAGACCTTTCTCACCTGTATATCTGAGCATCGTATTTCTATAATTGCTTTACGTTTTACCTTGAATAACATCATTTGAAATATTGCTCCACTCATCATTAACTCTTGTAAAATCAGATCCTTTCCATATTCTTTCTTAAGATGAATTTGTTTTTAAGTTTCATGACTAGACAGCAATACCGTCTTTATAACTCTTTTATTAATATTTTTCTTTCTCCTGTACATTTGATTCCTTCTTCCCATTATTCTCCATTTTTCAAGAGAGTGCAGGTTCAGAGCTCTGAGTCTGTCTACGTTGAACGATCTATTGAACAGATATTTGCATTTATCGTGTTCTGTATCCTTCCCTATACATTTAACTCTTATATCATATGAAAACGATAACTTTGTTATAGTGCATAGATTGTCGGTGGTGTCTGCTTGCCGGTCCGGTTACATGCCTATTTTCACTACAGATGATACACCTTTTGAAGGTTAGGTAGTAATGTGATGGGCCTTCTCGAAAGTGAAGAACCTTTAGTTTGGAGGGACCCAGAATCACAAGTTTGGGAGGGAACAGCTAGGGCTACTGCGCTTGTGCTGTTTCCAGTGTGGGCTGTAACTTTGTAAATGTCAAACGGAAAAGTTTCTGTTCCTCTCCTTGATTCTTTTGATGCTGGATAAGATTTGGGTTTGGGAAATCTATTCCTGGAGTCTACCCTACAGGAGACTCAGGGTAGTGATGAACCAGCCCTGGTGGGAGTTGTTTGGCACCGGGAGCTTGCATAGGAGTGGCGACTCCAACTCGTGAACAGCTGATCAGGGCCTAGGAGTGTGACGACACCATGAAGGTTATTAGATTATCGGCAGTTAGTGAGGGGTAAGCCTCCAAACTAATTAAATATTTTGTTTTTTTTTACACAGAAGTTGTTTTAATGAGCAAGCCTCTATCTGAAGAAGTATCTTTTGATGGAGCAAGAGAGGCAGTTTACCAAATGGTAGATATGGGAGTCAGTGGATAAGTATATTGAATCATGTCCTTATTGCCAAAGGCTATGAAAACCTAATCAGGGAATTAAGCCTGCTCCACTTAAGTCAGTCACAGCAGTTGGAGAACATTTTAGAAGGCTAGTTGTGGATTGTGGGTGTCCAATACTCAAACTAAGATGGGTAACCAGTATTTACTCACTACGATGGGTAACCAGCATTTACTCACTACGATGGGTAACCAGTATTTACTCACTACGATGGGTAACCAGTATTTACTCACTACGACTCACGAAATCGCAATGACACGATTGCAAACTCCAGACCGTCGCGTTAGCCACTGGACGGTCTGGAGTTTTGAGACTCTCTGACCGCGGGTTCAAATCCCGCCCGTGGTATGGTTTGTTTGCAATCGTGTCATTACGATTTCGTGAGTCATGTTGACGGCACTGAGGGGACTTGAGCTAGAGTTCGTCACGGCCACGCTAGCTGGAGTTTCTTCTGTAAAAACTTGCATTTGTGGTCACAGTGGTGCCTATGCTAATCTTCCTATGGTGTAGAAATATACCTAGTTGGACGAATCTTATTGTGGCTAGCTGGTCCAGTGGCTAACGCGACGGTCTGGAGTTTTGAGACTCTCTAACCGCGGGTTCAAATCCCGCCCGTGGTATGGTTTACTCACTACGATGGGTAACCAGTATTTACTTACTACGATGGGTAACCAGTATTTACTCCCACTACGTAAAATTACTACACGTGTGGTTTTTAAGAACATTTTTGAAAATTTCTGCTCCAGTTGGGATCCCTAAGGAAATTCAGACAGATCAGGGGTCAAATTTTACATCTAAACAATTTCTCACAGTCCTGGGGAAATTTAACATTAAAATCACAACCTTATTAGCCTATAACAAAGAAAGTCAAGGGATGGTGGAGCGGTTTCACCATTCTCTCTAGACCATGATACGTGATTATTGTACCCAGTACCAGAAATACTTTTATTTGCCCTGAGGGACAGTACTCAGGACTCATTAGGCTTTAGTCGTTTTAAACTGATCTATGGTCACCAAGTAAGGGGATCATTGACTGTTTTGAAGGACCACTGGCTAGGTGGTGATCGTGATGTTTCTCCCTCGGAGTCTTTTGTCACTTTCAGAGACCATATGGTTCATATGAAGTGGCTGGCATCCGAGAACCTGCTCACCAGCCAGACCAAGATGAAGAGACTGGCCACAAGGCTGTGCCCCGTATTTTTGAAGTTGGAGAGGAGGTGCTGCCATTTGAGCTGGTGCCTGGTAATGCTTTAAAAGCAAGTTTCAAGGCGGTGAAAAAAGGTCACTGATCAAAATTACAGAATTCGCACCCATTAACAGCAGAACTCTGGACGTGATGTGCATATAAACAGACTAAAAAGTTATAATCAGAGATCTGGTGCAGCGAATGTTATTACAGTAGGTGATCCAGGGTTGCACACTGACTTGCAGAAGACCACACATGTACATCTTAGTAACAGGACAATGTTAAAGGTCCATACACAACGTATGTTAGGCCTTAATAAGGAAATGATTGCGGAGATGGTTCAGCTTCTTTGGAATTTTGAGGGTTTGTTTGGGGATATCCCTAGGGTAAGCAATTTAAAGCGCCATGATATAGATGTAGGGGAAGCTGAATCAATTCGGCAGGTCCCTTATAGAATGATACCAATTGGGTCTGTGCTCCAGTTCCTCGAATTAAGCCTGAATACCTTCCACATCCCCCCTACAGGCGCTATATAATTCTTCGGGTTTAGCGCTTCCCCCTTGATTATAATAATAGAATAAGCCCACGAAAGAAAGGAAGTATGGAGGAGGTGAAATTCCTACTTGACAATAATTTAACAGTACCGAGCAAGAGCGAGTGGGCATCACCTTGCTTAATGATTCCCAAACTATGTGGCACCGTGAGGATGTGCACTAACTACAGCAAGGGTAACTAAGTAACTGAGGCTGAATATTTTACTCTTCCTAGAATGAATGATGTTACTGATGCAGTGGGGGAGCTCAATATGTAAGTAAACTAGATCTGTTGAAGAGTTATTATCAAAGTAACCCCAGTTGCCAGTGACATTTCGCTTTTGTAACGCCTGAGTTTTTTAGGTGGTACAGGGTTCTTCATTTAGTCATCGTAATGCTCCTTAATGTTTTCAACACAGGATGCAAGAAGTTATACGTGACCTAGCTGGAGTGAGGTGTTATACTGATGATCTTGTTATTTTTAGTGAATCTTGGGCAGCACATGTGAAACAGCAGAGAGATCTTTTTCTAGGCTCAATGATACTCAGCTCACAGTTAATTTGGGAAAAAGTGTCTGTGGACAAGCCCAGGTAACTTTTCTAGGGCATGTAATTAGCCAGGGTAGAGTGGGCCCACTGAACGTCAAGGTGGAGGCTATAGACAATTTCCCTGTAACATAAAACGAAAAGAGGTGATGCGTTTTGTGGTCATGGTAATATTTTACAGAAAGTTTTGTCCAAATTTGTCAAAAGGTGATCTCTCCACTCACAGACTTTATTGGTTCCAGGCAAAAATCTGTGTGAGACATGAAGTGTCAGAGGGCATATGAAAATGTAAAAACTCTTTCTAGTGCTCCTGTACTGACTAGTTCCAATTTTGCACTGCCATTTTCTCTGGAAGTAGACGCCAGTGATACTGGTGTTCATGCTGTAATATTACAAGAAGTAGCAGGACGGTTATTGACAATAAGTTACTTCTCGGTAAAATTTAAGAGACACCAGAGAAACTATGCCACAATAGGAAAGGAGGCTCTTGCTTTACTGTTGACTGTGCAACATTTTTCAGTTTGTGTATCAGGATCATTCCTTTAAGTTTCTTTCATCAAATGACGAACCACAGAGACCGAAGACTATATAAATATTTTTTTTTTGAAGCATTTCCTTTATTTTTGCAAGCATAGATGTGTGATAATGAACACTGTTGTTTAAAAGAGAATGTTTCTCAATTTATAATTTTAGTATTCATGTACATCAGTTCATCAGTTTACTTTTATGTAATTAATGTGTACCTAGGCAACCCAGTGATTGTGATGGTGTATTTTCCTAGTTTAAGTTTAAAAGTACAGCAATAAAGCAGGACTGCGGCTCTTTTGGCATAAAACCTAATCTTTTTTTTTTTTTTTTTTTTTTTTTATTCGCCGGTAGTTAGTTAAAGATTAGCCGGTATTCTCTCAGCCCGGGCCTTTTCCAAGTGGTGGCCCGGCCTTGGCTCCCTCTTTAGGGAGTGTCTGAGACCTAAGTCTCCCATGGGAGAAGGCACAAGTACCTCCTCATCTTTGGGACCAACTGTCCCCAGGCCTAGCCACAAGCTAGGCCTCTCTGGTCTGCCATCCCCGCCCCAAGGGGGCTAATGGGAATGACAGTCTTATGAGCTAAAGGCTCGGGCTCAGGCACCTACCCTACCCTAGAAGGGTTAGGCATGGTGTCGATGATTCGCCGGTATTCTCCCGGCCCGGGTCTTTTCCAAGTAGTGGTGACCCGGCCTTGGCTCCCTGTGAAACTCGTGTTATTCTATGTAAAAGAAAATTACGCCAAGGGATTAAGTAAGAATGAGTACTTGATTCAGTTTTCTTATTTTGGTGGTGAATTTTGTGTTTCCCCAGACCTTAGGTTGTTTTTTTTCTTTCTCTTTTCCTGACTAGCTACAGCCGAGTGGTTACAGCTAGCTGAGTGAGACCGGTGGTCTGGGGGTCCGGGTATTATGCAGGGCATTGTAGATAATATGTGTATTTAAAACGTTACATTAATAATGTCAGTGGACAGGATTTGTTCTGAAAATTGATGTATATTAGTACTGAACAGTGGCAGGAGAGGAGAGATGTGCGTAGTCAGTAGCAGGTTAGCAGTGATTGCAGAACGATGGTGTTTGTTTGAGTAAGAGGGTGGGTGATTTTGGGAAAGTTTATATCATAGGCTGTTTTAATAATTTTGTATTTACTCTCCTGATATTACCTATGAAGCCTAGTATGTGGAGAGGAGAGAGTACACAAAGTGTTTTGCCTTCAGACTAAGAGGCCGGCAGAAAGGAAATGTCATAGTGACCCACTGTTAACATGCAGAGAGTAGGTTATGTGTTATATAATTAAGGTTACTTACTATTAATATATTATATTTTTGTATATGTTAGTTTTTGCACCCATCCTGATAGTTAATATAAATACTGACCATTTACTTAATGATTTTTGTGAAGAAACAAGCTTGGCCCTAGGTTGGTTTTTTGGACATTTACGTAATATAATGTGTTACACACACACACACTTCTATATACAAAGTTCACAGACTGCAGAAGCTAGCACATCCTAACAGGATTAAAATAGAATCTCAAGAAGTAGGATGTTGATGTAAGGGAGCTGAATATGGCTGGACTGAGATGGAGGCATGGGGAGAAAGGTTACATAATATAATGAAAATAGTGAGAAAAAAATTTAAACTAATTTTGCAGTGTGACTGTGGAGAAGATATCTGTAGAGAGCAAGAAGTGGGAGTTATGAGCTGTAGCTGGTGAGGCAAAGATACAGAGCCGAAGTGCTAAAGAAGGATATAAAGATGAGGACCGATGATAACAGGAACATCAGTGGAGAGCAAGGAGACTGAAGGAGGGGAAGGAGCTAAGAAGTCCCTTGCAGAAGTGATATCAGGCCCAGTTATAAGAGAAACAACAAAGGAGATGCTTAAATTGGATCCAGGAAGATGTAGAAGGAAATGAAAAGGGAAGAAGAAAGAGAGAGGTCAGTAACTACTGATGGGCTTCATTAGGCTGATGGGACGACACATGAAGAATGATGACACTGGTAGAAAAAAATAGAGAAAACGTCACAATAACAGGAGAGAAGGATATCTCCACATGATCACTAGCCCCTTGGTGATAGTGATCACATGGAGTTTCATGTACCTTGTAAAGTTAACAATGTAGAGTAAAGCAGCACGCTAAAGGGGGGGAGAAGCCGTACTTCAAAAAGGAAATTACACAGGTTTGAGGCAATTCTTGCATAAAGTGCAGTGGGAAATTAGCTAGAGAGGAAGACAGTAAAAGAAATGATTAAACAAGTGACCACAAAATGGACACAGGCAGAAGATAATGAAAAATGTATAGACGGCAAATGATTAAAAAAAAAAAAGGAGTTGAGCCGAAGAACCAGAAACGAAAATGCATGGAAAAGGAGAGAGGACCAGAAGCCACATGGGAATGACATGATATCAAAAGCCAAATCTCACACAAAGTTGTTATGCAGTCACATCAGGAGGAAAACAGTCAAGGGCCATGTAATCAGGCTGAGGAGAAAAGTATGGAGTTCACAAAGAATGACCTGAATTTACTGAAGCACTCATAGTGGTGATAAAAATGCTTCCAGCAAACCGAGGTGCTGGGGTACACCAGCACGTGTTAGTTAAACTTCACATTATCAAGGAGGAGGTGAAGAAACTGCTAATAAATCTAGATACTTTGAAGGCGGTGGGCCCAGACAACCTCTCTCCTTGGGTCCTGAGATAGAGAGCAGAGGAAATGGGTATGCCGAAAGCAGCAATCTTTCAATAAATCACAGAAACAAGGAAACTGAGGTGTGGAAAACAACAAATGAAGTCTCAATTTCCAAAAAAGGAGGCAGACAGGCAGTCCAACTACAGGTCAGTCAGTGTCACTGACTTGTATAGAATGAAAAATTATAAAGAAGCTTGTCAAGAGGAGAGTGGTGGAGCACATAGAAAGGATTAGGCTCATACATCACAAGAACAGCTTCATGACTAGGAAATCCTGTGTCACAGACCTACTTGAGTACTGCCAAAAAGTAACAGAGGTAAGACAAGAGAGAAAGGGATGGGGAGAATGCAGAGAGTGTAAAGAGGCTTTCGACACAGTACCCAGAAGAGACTAGTTCAAAAACTAGAGAAGCAAGGAGAAATAGTTGGGAAAGCACCGCAATACAAAGATCAAAGAATTGCTGACAGTAAGGAAACGACAAGTATTGGTAAGTGATGAGGTGTCACAGTGGGTGCATGTCTCGATTGGGGTTCCTCAAGGGTCAGAACTGTGTCCAGTGCTGTTTCTCGAATATTTGAATATTATGGAAGGAATAGATTTAGAAGTGCCCCTGTTGGTTGATGATATGAAGCTAATAAGGAGAATACAATCAGATGAGGATCACTTAAAATTACAAAGGGATGAGAACAAGCTAAAAGTCATATCCCTCAAAGGGCTCCTGGAGTTTAACTCCACCAAGTGCAAAGTCTTGAAGCCTTGGGAAGGACAAAAAAGACCACATACGGAGTACTGGCTACGGTATCAAAGGCTTTAAACTTCACTTAAGGAAAAGGATCTTGGGGTAAGCATAATACCGAGCATAATACATGAGACACACATGAACTAAATAACCGCAACAGCATACAAGCGCCTGGCAGACTTGAGAATAGCGTTTCAACACTTAAATAAGTAGTCATTCCCGACATTGTACATCATATACGTCAGGCCCATAATGGAGTATGCAGCATTATTATGGAACCCACACCTTGTCACACACGTCAAGAAATTGGAGAAAGTGCAAATTTTGAACCACGTTATACCCAGAGCTAAAGGATATATCGTAAGAGGATAGGTTAAGGGAGCTCAACTTGATGACACTAGAGGATTGGAGGGAAAGATGGGATATGATAACGATATATAAAACACGGAGAGGAATTGACAATGCGTACAGGGCTAGAATGTTTCGAAGATGGAACACAGTAACAAGGGGACACAGCTAGAAACTGAAAACTCAGATGAGTCATAGGAATGTTAGGAATTATTTCTTTAACAGTGGAACATTCTGGAGAGTGAAGTGGCGGAGGCAGAATCCAAACATAGCTATACGAAGAGGTATGATAAGGCTCCTGGAGCAGGAAGACTAACAAAGCCCCTCGTCCTTCATAAACTTCTACATAAAATTTCAGAAAGGACATACAAACTCACCCTCTGAAAAATATACAATATATACAACACAGAACCTGCCTTCAATTCATTTCACAAATTACAAAAGCATGAATAGAAAATTGCACATATCAAAACAGTGGACGGTCTCCATTAATCCCTGTCCCTCTGCCGGCTTACAGCTTGCTGGTAAAAATACTCTTATTTCTGTACACTCCAAAACTCACAAAGGCAAATAAATACCAGGTCCGTGCTCATACCAAGATCCACTTAAGAGCACAAACAAAATCGCCAAAAACAATCTACTTCCCAAACATTGCAAAGTAAACACCACACACACTACTAAGCTCAACGTTGCTGCAGAACATCTCAAGAGACTACTCCCCAGTGATGCCACACCTCTCACATCTCTCATTCAGTGTTCACGTCTAATACGTGTCCCACCGGCACTGTCTAATACGTGTCCCACCGGCACTGTCTAATACACGTCCACTTAAGCGCTGACAATATTTATTACAGAACGTTTTTTTTTTTTCACAAAATAGTCACCTTACAATATAAACTCTTTATATTAATGAAGAAACCTGCTTAACATACGCTCGCGAGCGCACGCATACACGCACACACACACACATACACACACACACACACACACACACACACACACACACACACACACACACACACACACACACACACACACACACACACATACATGGTGGGTGCAGACGTGGGTGCATAAGGCTCCAAGAACCTTAGTGTTTTTAAAGTGTGCAGTAACCGCTAGCAGTAAACAGTGGTAGTGACAACGTCAGTGAACAATCCTACGAGTGATAACTAAAGTTATTAGTTAAAAAAAATGTCGAGAGGAAGCCTGAAATCATTAATATTCCAAAGTGCCAAACCGTTGGGGGTCTACTAGGCACTGTTGGAACACAGATTCAAACATACAAAGATCAAAGTGAGTGTGGAAGCGGGTGTTCAAGAATTACCAGCGTTTGGTTAACAAGTGAGATGTGGGGCACCATACAGTGAGAGTGAAAAAGTTAATAAGCAAAAGGAGAAAGAAAAAATAAAATATACAACAAGAGAAGGTGGCAGCAGTAGGCCTGCTGAAGCAGTGATGTCACAACAGTTGTGTGCCATTATACATATAAAGTGTAACACCGAATGTGAAGTGTATTCTGTAATAAGTGAAAAGTGAAATCACTTGAGGAACGCAGGATGCATGAGCACATATGGTTATAAACATCACGGGTGAAGGATTTACAAAATAGTGATAGAAGGCCTATGTACGACGACTACGTCATCAGCATCTGGTAACTTGTCATCACACAGCTGCCAACGCAAGTATTGCTCACCTGTTGAGGTTGCATGTTGCAGGGTTCTGAGTTCTGGTCTTGCCAGCGATCATGTGGTTTTAAGCTTCGAATACACAGTAGAGCTACAAGTGGAGGGAGAAGCAGGAAGGCCAGCACGAAAGAAGCCAAACTACAAGAAAGGGGACTACACGGGAATGAGGAGCTTCCTGAATGGGGTTCAGTGGGACAGAGAACTGGCAGGGAAGCCAGTTAATGAGATGATGGATTACGTAGTAGCAATATGCAAGGCGGCTAAGGAGAGGTTTGTACCCAAGGGGAACAGGAATAATGAAGAAGCCAGGATGAGCCCATGGTTCACCC
>NC_091343.1:29119751-29202251 GCF_038502225.1 Cherax quadricarinatus
GAAGATTATCACAAGAAAAGTAGAGGATCACATGAATAGAGGTGATTCATAATCAACAGCCAGCACTGACTGCTAGATGGTAAACAATACTTCACAAATATGATGGAGTTCTATTATAAGATTACGAAAGGTAAACAGGAAAGAGAGGATGGACAATATATATATATATATATATATATATATATATATATATATATATATATATATATATATATATATATATATATATATATATATATATATATATATATATATATCAAGAAGACCGTAGACGGAGTATGGTCTAAGGGGGTTAGAGACTACAAACCTCACTCAAGGAAAAAGATCTTAGGGTGAGTATAACACCAGGCACATCTCCTGAGGCACACATTAAGCAAATAACTGCTGCAGCATATGGGCGCCTAGCAAACCTCAGAACAGCATTCCGACAACTTAATTTGGAATCGTTCAGGACCCTGTACACTGTTACACTGTGTACGTCAAACCCTTATTGGAGTATGCGGCTACAGTTTGGAACTCACACCTAAAGAAGCAAGTAAAGAAACTAGAAAAAGTGCAAAGGTTTGCAACAAGCCTAGTCCAAGAACTAAGGGGTATGTCCTACGAGGAGAAGTCAATGGAAATCTAACTGACGACACTGGAGGGCAGGATAGATAGGGAGGACATGATAACGGCATATAAAATATTGAGAGGAATTGATAAGGTGGACAGAGACAGAATGTTCCAGAGATTGGACACAGCAACAAGGGGACACAGTTGGAAGATGAAGACTCAGATAAATCACAGGGATTCTAGGAAGTATTTCTTCAGCCACAGAGTAGACAGTAAGTGAAATAGTTTGGGAAGCGATGTAGTGGAGGCAAGATCCATACATAGCTTTAAGCAGAGGTATGATAAAGCTCATGGTACAGGGCGAGTGACAAAGTAGCGACCAGTGAAGAGGCGAGGCCAGGAGCTATGACTAGACCCCTGCCATCACAACTAGGTGAGCACACACACATACACACACACACACACACACACACACACACATACACACAGAGGATGTGGAATAGTCTGGTAAGTGATGTAGTGGGGGCAGGATCCATACATATCTATAAGCACAAATAGGTGAGTACACACACACCTGCACACACACACACACACACACACAAACACACACACACACACACGCACACACACACACACACACACACACACCTTCACACACACACACACACACACACACACACACACACACACACAAACACACACACACACACACACACACACAAACACACACACACACAAACACACACACACACACACACACACACACACACACACACACACACACACACACACACACACACACACAGGGAGATTGCCTGAGGCATGGAAGACAGCAAATGTAGTCCCAATCTTTAAAAAAGGAGACAGACATGAAGCATTAAACTACAGACCAGTGTCACTGACATGTATAGTATGCAAAATCATGGAGAAGATTATCAGGAGAAGAGTGGTGGAACACCTAGAAAGGAATGATCTCATCAACAGCAGCCAACATGGTTTCAGGGACGGGAAATCCTGTGTCACAAACCTACTGGAGTTCTATGACATGGTGACAGCAGTAAGACAAGAGAGAGAGGGGTGGGTGGATTGCATTTTCTTGGACTGCAAGAAGGCGTTTGACACAGTTCCACACAAGAGATTGGTGCAAAAACTGGAGGACCAAGCAGGGATAACAGGAAAGGCACTACAATGGATCAGGGAATACTTGTCAGGAAGACAGAAGCGAGTCATGGTACGTGGCGAGGTGTCAGAGTGGGCACCTGTGACCAGCGGGGTCCCGCAGGGGTCAGTCCTAGGACCAGTGCTGTTTCTGGTATTTGTGAACGACATGACGGAAGGAATAGACTCTGAGGTGTCCCTGTTTGCAGATGACGTGAAGTTGATGAGAAGAATACACTCGATCGAAGACCAGGCAGAACTACAAAGGGATCTGGACAGGCTGCAGACCTGGTCCAGCAATTGGCTCCTGGAGTTCAATCCCACCAAGTGCAAAGTCATGAAGATTGGGGAAGGGCAAAGAAGGCCGCAGACGGAGTACAGTCTAGGGGGTCAGAGACTACAAACCTCACTCAAGGAAAAAGATCTTGGGGTGAGTATAACACCAGGCACATCTCCTGAAGCGCACATCAACCAAATAACTGCTGCAGCATATGGGCGCCTAGCAAACCTCAGAACAGCATTCCGACATCTTAATAAGGAATCATTCAGGACCCTGTACACCGTGTATGTTAGGCCCATATTGGAGTATGCGGCACCAGTTTGGAACCCACACCTAGCCAAGCACGTGAAGAAACTAGAGAAAATGCAAAGGTTTGCAACAAGACTAGTCCCAGAGCTAAGAGGTATGTCCTACGAGGAGAGGTTAAGGGAAATCAACCTGACGACACTGGAGGACAGGAGAGATAGGGGGGACATGATAACGACATACAAAATACTGAGAGGAATTGACAAGGTGGACAAAGACAGGATGTTCCAGAGATTGGACACAGTAACAAGGGGACACAGTTGGAAGCTGAAGACACAGATGAATCACAGGGATGTTAGGAAGTATTTCTTCAGCCACAGAGTAGTCAGTAAGTGGAATAGTTTGGGAAGCGATGTAGTGGAGGCAGGATCCATACATAGCTTTAAGCAGAGGTATGATAAAGCTCACGGCTCAGGGAGAGTGACCTAGTAGCGATCAGTGAAGAGGCGGGGCCAGGAGCTCGGACTCGACCCCCGAAACCTCAACTAGGTGAGTGCAACTAGGTGAGTACACACACACACACACACACACACACACCTGCACACACACACACACACACACACACACACACACACACACACACACACACACACACACACACACACACACACACACACACACACACACACACACACACACACACACACGCACAGACACACCTGCACATGTCAGCATAGTTGCTGATCCCTGTGTTATATAGCATAGCATATTAGTATCATCCATGTGCTTTAGATAGGAGATCCCCTGTAGGCCTCTGACTTTGTGTGAAGTCACGGGATGCGCATGTGTAGGCTCGTACCTCTGCCTCCCCCTCACTCAGTCGGCGTAGACAACCAGGCTAGGACAGGCAGAGGTTGGGCTCCATTTCCCATCATCACAGTCTGACAATATATCGTTACCATCCAACAAGTGTGTCTACCTTCAACCCTCGATATCTCCATTTAAGAACCCCTACGATAAATGGTGGCAACGGAGGGCCTGTACAGCGATTTCTGGAGATAAATTTCGACTAGCAAGACGGCCATTTCGTGTCACCAGTAGGCCGACCTAGCCAGCCTGCTACCTCAAGCCAGCTACTCTCCCAAGCTTCTACACCATTCACTGGTCAGTCTCTTTGTATTAGTGTTTATCTGCTTATTTGCATCACTCCCGAGGGGTTGACCCGAGTTTGCAAAATAAGGCAGCTTCCAGTCTGTGGTGAGGAAGCCCAGTCGAGCCTAGTCTACCCCTTCCAGTTCTTTTGCCTGCCAAGCCAGCTTTCCACCCCTGCTGTGCTCATCGTGTGAGGTTATCAAGCTATTCTGTGTGAAGGGTTAAGATAAGCCAGCTAGCAATTAACCCAGGTGTCTTACCCCAGTACTCAAGCAAGCCACGTGAGTAGTCTTCATCGCTTGTGATTCAAGCTCCAAGCCATTCTGAGTGTTCTTTTTCAACCTTGTGGTGCTGTAGTATTTTGTGGGTTGTTTTTAAGCCAGTCGGCTTAGAATTATCTTCGCGGCAGTGTGGCTGTTCTCAGTGAGGCTTACGCCGTTCAACCCATAAGCCCAGCCACCCACGACAACGTGTGTCGCACCATTGCCGGTCTTAGCCCTGTTATACCCACAAACCCAACTACACTCAGCCATTACCCACTCACCTAACTTCTTCAGTGTTTTGGTAAACTACTAAGGGTTATAGCACCATATTTTAAGGACCACATAGGGGGTCAAGAGCTAGAGTGTGTTTTGTGCCACCGTTAAAAGCCTCCTGTGTGTGTCTCTCTTCGATGTAAGCGCAATTCTACGATCACCTGTGCACAGGACAGCAGCAAGACCACATAAACAATCCTCTACTCTCCACTACCATCAACCTCATTCTTCACCAAGTCGTTACAGCGATAATATTTTTTTTTCATAGAGACATTTGCGAGTGTTGAGACATTTCTTTTGTGTTCCAGTGATTTTTCTCTTAGTGACATTCAGTGACTCTTGATCAGACTCAGTGTTTATCATGTACTGATTGCAATATTCTTTTTTTCTCTTCTTAATTCAGTGTTAATTTTTGTGCTATTATTTCATGTCTGTTGTGTTGTGTTTCTTTTTTTTATATACTTGAATTAAGTACCTTAGTGTTTTTCCTTTGTTGTGTGTGCAACAGATGAGCAATATAGAACTTGTGTTTACACTTCAGAATCACCTTGTGTTCTCAGTATTCCAGTGAAGTATTTCAGTAATTTTTCACCTCATATTCTGCATCACAACTCAGTGTTGTCTGTTATAATTTTTTTTTCATCCCAGCTTTTGTGTATTTTTGTTTTGTTCCCTGTGTGTTGAACATTCTTGTGTTCATATTCTTTCATTTAGTCAGTGTCTAATTTGTCTTATTTCCACAGACAATAGTGCCATTATTTTGTGCAAGCAAGAAATCATTTTTTACAAAATTTTTCACACATCAAGTTTCATTGCAAGAAAATTCTAGTATTGTGTTTATGTTGATGTGTTGTGTTCTGCATCACTGTAAGTATCTTTAAGCACAAATAGGTGAGTACACACACACCTGCACACACACACACACACACACACACACACACACACACACACACACACACACACACACACACACACACACACCCACACACACACACACACACACACACACACACAACCACACACACACACACACACACACACACACACACACACACACACACGCTCTCACACACACACACACACACACACACACACACACACACACACACCTACACACACACACACACACACACACACACACACACACACACCTACACACACACACACACACACACACACACACACACACACACACACACACACACACACACACACACGCACCTGCACACACACACACAAACACACACACACACACACACACACGCACACACACACACACACACACACACACACACACACACACACACACACGCACACACACACACACACACACACACACACACACACACACACACACACACACGCACACACACACACACACGCACATATCGTAGGGGTTCTTAAATGGAGATATCGTAGGTTGAAGTTAGACACACTTGTTGGATGGTAATATATATTTTCAGACTGAGATGAAGAGGAATGGAGCCCAGTGCCTTGCCGTGTTCTAGTCTGGATGGTCTGCCGCCGAGTGAGAGGGAGGCAGAGGTACGAGCCTACACATGCGCATCCCGTGACGTCACACAAAGTCACAGGCCTACAAGGGATCTCCTATCTAAAGCACATGGATGATACTAATACGCTATGCTATATAACACAGGGATCAGCAACTATGCTGACAGCTCGGTCATGTTACGTATGTCGTCTCGACATACACTACTATCTATAAGCTGAACAGGCAGGCGGTTCTGGGCTGATTCTATACAATAACAAATTCATATATAACTTAGAACTGGTATAAACCTTGGTAATAAATACCGACAAGTTGGTTTACAAAGACACGTAAGCAAACACTATAACATATTTATTAGAAAACGTTTCGGTCCTGGAACCTTGATCACGGTTCCAGGACCGAAACGTTTTCTAATAAATATGTTATAGTGTTTGCTTACGTGTCTTTCTAAAATAACTTAGAACTAATGGATGGTATCATAATGGATGTTACAACATGAGTTTAACGTAATGGGTGTTAACGTAATGAGTTTTAACGTAATGAGTTTCATTGTAATGCATTACAAACTATAAGAACAAATCATTATATAATATGGATGGAATTGATCGATCGATCTGTATTCATGCACTCTACGGATTCTGAGGCAGAATAAATATTTATATATATACAAGGTGAAATTAACAGAAAAGGCATCTGGTGCGCACTCAGACTATTACTGTCAAATTCTCAGAATACGGAGGGAACGTGAACACGAAAATTTCTGACAAACTGATCAGCTAATGACAAAACACACAGTTGATAATTTCATTCATCTCGGACATCTAATTATACAGACTATGTACATTTAAACCCAATTCTGCGAGGGTAAGGTTTACATATGCAGAATGGTTATCATCTCTGGGAAGATCGAATTCCTCTGCAATGGCTAACACATGCCTTGACTGAGGGAGATCTGAAGGAGTATCTACAAAAGATACTTGCTACAATCACTAGTGACTGTGGAATTACTAACTCGTCTGCTAGGAGTACTCAACTCGACTATTCGATACAGTAATTCTTGGCTCATTACAAAGTCACTAATGGGTGCTGGTGGCTTCACAGTAAGAATAAGATCTTCCTGGAGCAGGAATCAAATCACCAGAACACAAGGGATCGGTTCTTTGGGCATTTTTGACATCCTCGACAGTAAATGGAGGATCTGCAGTAACTACACTAACGTGTCGCGATAAAGCATCTGCGACTACATTCGACTTGCCAGGTAAATGTTCAAAAGTGGGACTGAACTCTTGGATAGTCAAGGTCCATCTGGCTAACCTTCCAGTAGGCTGTTTGTTCTGGAATAAAGGTATTAGTTCTTTCTTACTGGAGGAATGAACAAACTCGGTGGAGTGGATGTCTCCCCCCGGTTGAAAAAATTAACGCTATAACACGCAATATGAGCAAGGGAGAACGAATCTACTATCTCAAACTGCAAGCAAAGGGAAAGGAAATGAGTACGGTCAACAATGCTGATATTCAATCTGAGTCGCACACAGTGACACGAGGTATCAGCTATAAAGAAACTACACTTACAAACGTTAACATGTGAAAGTTACTCGAGAAATAACTTCTTACATTGCACTGATTACTGTCAACTAGGATGAGATCACAATCTGAAACACAAGGGACAACAACAACACTCAAGTGAGCACACTAGCCACAGAAACGTCTTTCTGCAACGGCTTGTGACATCAGCAAGAGATGGCATAACTCGTTGTAAGTAAAGTTCTTCTCAAAGCGTCCCCTGGGAAGGAACGAGTACTTGAACAAGTCGCCATCGCAAGGATAGTAGTCTCAGCACTATCCTGCGTGCATGATATTGTGGCTGGAGTCCAGACAGGAGTGACAGTATTACTAGTGCCTGACCGCTCGGCTACGTTAATAAGTAATTCACGGATCTATAGTCTGAACTTCACATTTCGCAGCACTTTAACAAATCTCAGATACAAGCTGTGAGAACAAACACATTGCTCAGTAAGGGAATGTTAGTACTGTGGACTGATTCATATTGACTTTGACTGGCATGATACACTAAGTGAACATTCAAAAGTGACTTGGACATATTCTCAGTGAACTTACTCAAGTACATAAGGCAAGAAAAATGGAGAGAATGACACAGTAAGCTTAAATGGAAAAAAATGCTTAACTATTCTGCATAAGTAATTAAAAATTGACAAGTTACACAGTAAGCAAAGAACTCACACAAGAAAAATATGCAACTTAACAAACACTGAAAATCAAGAGAACTTGTACTTTGCTCAAATCTAATTTGCTCAACTTTTACTTTAAATTGAAAGGATGGCACAGTGAGTTGTCTTTACTTTCAATGCAACAAGGAAATACACAATAAAATGATAAAATGGTCTCAATAAACTTGTGCAAAAATTAAAACAGACACACAATTTACTGAAATAAAATAAAATGACACAGACAGAATAAAATATTATGCACAGAACAGAGCATATGAAACTGCACTGAAATAAACTGTAGCAATATATCAAATTAACAATTGCTAATCAACAAGTACTTCATAAAATTTTCTGCAAGGAAACTTTAATACCAACACAATATTTGCACAAGAATTATTGCAAAATGAGTCAATGTGCAATAATAAAAAAAATTATTACAGACACAAGAAAAGAAATATATCAAGGAATGAACACTTTAACTCTTAACTGCACTTAAACAACACTTAACAAGCAAAAGAACAATTTACTTTAAAGGAAGAACTTAAAAATTGCACTAAGAGTGAATTTGTTCAATAAAACATGAAAAATAATAGGTGCTAAAAACACATAACAAAAAAGTTTTAACACTTTCAGTGATGCAGAACACAACACATCAACATAAACACAGTACTAGAATTTTCTTGCAATGAAACTTGATGTGTGAAAAATTTTGTAAAAATGATTTCTTGCTTGCACAAAATAATAACACTATTGTCTGTGGAAATAAAACAAATTAGACACTGGCTAAATGAAAGAATATGAACACAAGAATGTTCAACACACAGGGAAACAAACAAAATTACACAAAAGCTGGGAAGAAAAAAAAAATAACAGACAACACTGAGTTGTGATGCAGAATATGAGGTGAAAATTTACTGAAATACTTCACTGGAATACTGAGAACACAAGGTGATTCTGAAGTGTAAACACAAGTTCTATACTGCTCATATGTTGCACACACAACAAAGGAAAACACTAAGTACTTACTTCAAGTGTATAAAAAGACACACAATACAACAGACATAAGATAATGCACGAAAATTAACACTGAATTAAGGAGATTAAAAGAAATTAATGCAATCAAACACTGAGTATGATCAAAAGTCACTGAATGTCACTAAGAAAAAAAAAATCACTGGAAACTTAAAAGAAATGTCTCAACACTCGCAAATGTCTCTAAAAAAAATATTATCGCTGTAACAACTTGAAGAAAAAATTGAGGCTGATGATAGTGGAGAGTAGGGGAATGTTTATATCGTCTTGCTTCTGTCCTCTGCACAGGTGATCGTAGAACTGCGCTTAAATCGACGAAGACAAACACACAGGAGGCTTTATAAAGATGGCACGAACACACTCTAGCTCTTGACCCCCTATGTGGTCCTTAAAATATGGTGCTACAACCCTTAGCAGTTCACCAAAACACTGAAGAAGTTTGGTGAGTGGGTAATGGCTGAGTGTAGTTGGGTTTGTGGGTTAACAGGGCTGAGACCGGCAATGGTGAGACACACGTGATCGTGAGTGGCTGGGCTTATGGGTTGAACGTCGTAAGCCTCACTGATAACCCCCACACTGCCGCGAAGATATTTCTAAGCCGACTGGCTTAAAACAACCACCAAAATACTACAACACCACAAGGATGAAAAAGAGCACTCAGAATGCTTGGAGCTTGAATCACAAGCGATGAAGACTACTCACGTGGCTTGCTCGAGTACTGGGGTAAGACACCTGGGTTAGTTACTAGCTGGCTTATCATAACCCTTCACACAGAATAGCTTGATAACTTCACACGATGAGCACAGCAGGGGTGGAAGCTGGCTTGGCAGGCAAAGGAATTGGATGGAGTAGACTAGGCTCGACTGGGCTCGGTTGTTCTGACTCCCCCACCACAGACTGGAAGCTGGCTTATTTTGCAAACTCGGGTCAACCCCTCGGGAGTGATGCAAATAAGCAGAAAAACACTAATACAAAGAGACTGACCAGTGAATAATGTAGAAGCTGGTAGGAGCTTGGGCGAGTAGCTGACTTGAGGTAGCTGGCTGGCGTTAACCACGATAGGCCTACTGGTGACACGAAATGGCCGTCTTGCTGGTCGAAATTTATCTCCAGAAATCGCTGTAATCGTCAGAATTACAGGCCCTCCGATGCCACCATTTTATCGTAGGGGTTCTTAAATGGAGATATCGTAGGTTGAAGGTAGACACACTTGTTGGATGGTAATATATATTGTCAGACTGAGATGAAGAGGAATGGAGCCCAGTGCCTTGCCGTGTTCTAGTCTGGATGGTCTGCCGCCGAGTGAGAGGGAGGCAGAGGTACGAGCCTACACATGCGCATCCTGTGACGTCACACAAAGTCACAGGGCTACAAGGGATCTCCTATCTAAAGCACATGGATGATACTAATACGCTATGCTATATAACACAGGGATCAGCAACTATGCTGACACAGACACAAACGCACACAATCATACACAGAGGTAAGCAGATGTTTGATAATGCTCATAGTGCAGGGAGAGTGACCCAGTAGCGACGAGGAAAGAGGCGGGGCCAGGAGCTATGACACAACACCTGCAACCACAACTAGGTGGGTACAACTAGGTGAGTACACACATATATACACATACAAATTCTCACATACACCATCACACAAACACACACTTAGAGGATAATGGTTTTCTTTAAGTGGCAATATTTGTTTATCACTGCACTTAACACCAAGATCATACCAAGGAGAACAGGATGATATTCACCTAATTGTGTACACCACGTTTGGCAGATTCTCTTTTTTTTACACAATTCATTTTTTTCAGGCTATGATCTCTTATACCCCCAGGATGCCACCCACACGATGCCACCCACAACAGTTGACTAACACCTACTTACTGCTAGGTGAACCGCGGCAGGAGATGTAAGGAAACACACCCAACGTTTCCACCCACAAGGGATCAAACCACAGACACTCAGAATGAAAGCTGAGTGTTCTCCTAATAGTCACAAGATATAAGAAGAGGAACCTTCCCTCCAGCTGGTCTTTGACGGGTATCTCTGCTCAATGCTGAGAGATTTTTGGATCCAGTAGCTGCAGATAATTAGAGAAGTCAGGATACTTCTTACTTAAAGAATACATATGATCTTTATTATGATTTTCTGTTTAGGTAATCATGTAAATGGTAGAGGAGGCTAGTATTAGAATGACTGTTTTCAATCACCTAATTTTCTTTGTCAGTAGATTGGCAATAACGTATGAGTCAACTAGAATAGCAAAAAAAATGTATGAGAATTATCACAGTAACGTGTGGAGAAGCTAGTGAGCTGTTGAAATACGAATTGTGAGTGACAAAAGTTTGATAAGTGGAACAGCAAGATCCCTAAAACTAAGAGGTTTGAAATAAGGTGTGAGAGAGTCTTAGTACTTATTATGAATGAGTCTTGAGAGCCTCCGGTTTTAATACCTGCTTCCTACAGCTTTTACTTCACCCGGAAGCTGCTTCTTAAAACGACTGATAGTCATCTTAATTTCTGCTATTAGTTTTTCCATTGGTAAATAAGGATGAGAGAGCAGGTTGTAAAATTAAAGATTAGAAGATTTACCAGGTACACGAGCAAAGAAGGAGAGAAGATGAAGAATACAGAAAAATTATATCAGGAAAGCCGATTATAATCGGCTTTCTTGAGAAGAAAAAGAGAGAAGGATAACGGCGCAGTCGCAGGTCGGAAAAAAGACAAGAATTTCAATTCATAAGGATTATCGACTGGACGAAGATTGGAAAACAGTGTGTGTTGTGTTCGCAAATCTGTGTTAGTTTACGCACAGATTAGCGTCATTCCTGGTGATCCTTGGACTGTGTTCAGTGCTTCAGAGCAGTGAGCCACGAGAGGGTGGCTACGGGCCCCGACTGGGGCTCTGAGCCTCACAGCTCTGCACCCAGTGTGGGCGGCTGTGAGGTCACAGGCAGCAGCTCTGCTGCTGGCTCTGTCCCCACACCTACAGTCACCATGACAGATCCAGGAGAGCGGCCTAAACGTTCATTGGAATGTGGGGACGAGTTGGAGGACGACGTGGGGCAGGTGGGAGCCCCCACCAAGAAGGCCAAGGATGCAGTGGAGACTACTGTACCTACCAATCTGCCACTAGGTCCGTCGGCAGCCCCTACCCAAGAAGACTTGCACCCCCAGATGGCCATAGGGGTCGTGGAAGGAAGCCAGGAGGATGTAGCTCCTCAAGTGGCAAGGATGGAGCCATCCCAGGTCCCTACACCAGTTGCGTTGGCCTCCACAGTGGACGGGGACTGGCTGACTCCACGTGGAAGGAGGGGTTCCCGCTCAGCTCGGGCACAAGCAACCAGGGCCTTCAACAAATTCAAGGTTCCCAACTACGGGTTTGTAAGGTATCTGGAAGGTCTCCCCCACCTCAAGTTCCGCTGCGAGTTCACTCTCAGGAACGAGGTTCTGGTCATTCCTCGGGACGAAGACTCTTACGAGGAGTTGAAGGGGCTGGTTGTGACCCATCCCAGCATGGTGGAACTGCTTGCTTCGGAGAAGGTGTACAAGGGGGTGCTTTAACACGTCCCTGTGCCCCTCCCACTGGACCCCATTTTGGAAGTGCCCAATATTGTCAAGGCAGAGCGACTCACTGCAACGGTGAACAAGGTGCCCACCCGCCAGGTGCTGATCCCCCACAAAGGTCCACTTCCCACGCACCTGGACCTTGGGGTCTGGGGAAGATTCTAGACCCGACCATACCTGTCAGGCCCAGTACAATGCTTCAACTGCCAGGGGTTCAATCATATTGCAGCCACCTGCCAGCGAGAGAAGAAGTGTGGTGTGTGCAGCAAGGCACACACTGCTCAAAGAGGCACCATGCCTGGAACCGGAGCTGTCCTGTGATGGTGCAGCACTGGCAGCAGGTTCGTCATCGGAACGACCAGACAGCCCCGACGCCACCCAGCCTTGGAACTGCCCAGCAACAGTCAGCATGGGCTCCAATCACGGTTCCCCGGATACCGCAGGAGGGCAATACCAGCGAGTTCCCAGCACTGGGCTCCCAGCGGAGGCATCAGGGGGCAGACACTGGTTTGCAGCAGCGCGGTCAACTGCGGGGTCAGATGGCAAGGTGGCCAAGAAGACAGAATCATCGGGAAAAACAGCCACAGGCCAGGCACACTGCCCAGCAGGTCCCAGCTGGGCACCAACATTCCTTACCATACCGCCAGCAGGCCTCTTCCCAAGGGCAGGCCCCTACTGTGAGCGGCCAGAGTCAGGCAGAGGTACCCCGCCAGGGGACTTGGAAGCCCATGGCCACTCATGCCGGGCCCAGGGTGCACCCAGCTTATGCTGCTGCAGTGTCGACAGCCACCCAGACATACCCTGTGACCCAGCCCCGACTCGACGGGTCGTCCAGCTCAATGCCTGTAGAGGTAATGGTCGAATCCTTTCCGGATCGACTGAAGAAAACCATCGGGGTCATCTCAACTCTCCTCTGTCGCCTGCTGCCGTCGGCAGAGGACAGGGGCGCCTGCAGGCAGCTCCTGTCATGGATGCTGGGCGTGGTCCTACTGGACAGGAAAGACTCAATGGAACTTCAAGCCATCATCCAGGAGTCCTTCCAGTCTGTGATGGAGGAGGCCCCGGAGTCGCCAACAACGGACGACGAGTCCCAGGCAGAGATGGAAGCAGTGAGCCACCTCTGCGGCTCTTGAAGATCCTCCAGTGGAACGTTTGTGGGCTGCAGCAGAAAATTCACTTAGTGAATGAAGCTGCAGTTCAGGATGAGGTTGATGTCTTCCTGTTTCAGGAGACACTCACCGATTTGTCACGTCAAATGCAGCCACGTATTCCGGGATTCTCTGCCTACCTTCAGCGCCTGGAAGGGACTGGCAGGGGCACGGCGATCTACGTCAGGACCACTATCCCTCATTCAATCTCCACTGACCCCATCGACTGTGGGGAGGGCGTAGAGGTTCAGGCTGTCACCCTACACCTGGCGGATGGACCTCTCGTGGTTTACAATATTTACAGAAGCTCTCGGTACACCCTTGACATTTCAGAGGTGGCAGCACTCGCCCCACGGGAGGGTCTTCTTGTGGCTGGGGATGTCAATGCCCACCACCCAATACTTTCTTCTATCTCTCCTACCAACACAGCTGGGGGCCACCTTGCAGCTGTGCTGGAGGAGGTCCCTGAGATCGCCCTCCTTAATAATGGTGAGCCAACCCATCACTATGGTGGCCGCTTGGATGTCACACTCATCTCTAGGCAGTTGCTCTCGAGCGCGAGATGGGAGGTCCACCCCCGTCTCACCAGTGATCACTTTGCAGTGGTCACTACGCTGATGGTCCAGCGGTGCCCGCTCCCCACACCTACCCCGAGATGGAATCTTAAAAAGGCCGACTGGCAGTGCTTCCAGGAGGTCATTGAGCGCTGGTGGGCAGAGTCTCCTCTTCCAGACGACCCAGATGAGGCGGCTCAAAGCTTGCAGGTGGCCTTCACATGTGCAGCTGAGGCAGCAATACCTAAGATTACAGGCGGAGGGTCATATAAACGTGATTGGTGGTTTTACAGTGAGGACATCAGGGAACAGAACCACCGCATCAATGTTGTACGCAAGATGCACAGGCGTAATCCCACGGTTGAGTCCATGCGTCTGCTCAGGGAAGTGGTGCGGCATGCACGCCATGTCTCACACAGGGTCCGGCAGGTTAAATGGTTCGAGTGGTGTGCCTCCTTCAGCTACTCCTCCACCTTATCTGAGATTTGGACCAAGTTACGATTGGCCACTGGGCAGCGTCGCAGTGTGGCTCGGTTGCACCCAGACCCCGCAACGGAGGCAGAGCGTCTGGTGGACCTATTCACCTCCAGAGCGGCCATGGCTCAACTGCCTCAGGATCTCCAGGACCTCCAGGCCACCCTCCTTCCTAGAAGGGTGATGGTGATCCAAGCAGCATGCCAGGCTAAGGACGTCACGGATGAAGACTTCACCGACCAGGAGCTCCAGGCAGCCTTCACATCTCATCGAGACACTGCACCGGGGCATGATGGTATCACCTATGGCATGATCACTCGGTCTGGCCATTCTGGACATTCAGCTGTCCTGGGGGTCATCAACCAGACTTGGAGAGCTGGCAAACTCCCTGTCCTATGGAAGGAGGCTGACATCATACCGATTCCTAAGCCTGGGGATCCTGGCAGTGTGAGACCCATCTCCCTCACCAGTTGCATCTCGAAGGTGTCTGAAAGGATGGTGTTGGAGCGCCTGAGGTGGAAGCTTGGCCCTCCTCATAAACACCTCTATGGCTTCACCAGAGGAGTGGGCACTTTCGAAAGCCTTACCACTCTACTGACCGGCATTGGGTCGGACGCCCAAGCCCACATTGTTGTCTTTCTTGACCTCGAGAAAGCTTTTGAGCTAGCCAGTGCACCTGCCATCCTCTCACTCTTGGCCCGAAGGGGGATTAAAGGCAGGCTGCTTTCATGGCTTCGTTCCTATCTCCAGGACAGGCGGGCCCGGGTACGCTTCCAGGGGCATGTCTCTTCTCTCAAGACCCTGGACAACGGCACTCCACAGGGCGGGGTGCTTAGTCCCACCCTGTTCAATGTGCTGATGCACCAGCTGGTGTGCCTGCCTTTCTCCAGAGGCACCATCCTCCTCAGCTATGCCGATGACCTGGCACTTGTCGTACCTAGGAAGCGCCGGCTTTTGCAGCGTGCCCAGGAGGACCTCGATCTGCTGGCTTCAACCTGCCGTCACTTGGGACTCAAGATATCTGCGGCGAAATCCAAATCCATGATCCTTCGCACCAAGGTGCCCAGTCAGAGGCTGCGGGTCCTGGGCATCGACCTGGAGTGGGTTCACAGTTATAGGTACCTTGGCATCTACATTGACAGGCACCTCACCTTCCAGAAACATGTGCGCCACATTAAAGAGAGGGCTCTGCAGAGGGTCAGGGCATTGAGTGCCATGGCCAACCCTAGGGTTGGGGCCAGCCTCGAGGTCATGAGGCTGTTCTACATCCAGGCAATACGTTCCCTCGTTGACTATGGGGCACTTGCTCTGGTTCACGCCAGACCCACAAACATCAAATCCCTCTGTGTCATCCAGAACACAGCTGTACGGGCCATGCTGGGGGCTCCTAGGTGGGCCAATGCAGTGGCTCTGAACCTTGAGGTGCAGCTACAGCCTCTTGAACACAGGATCCAACTGGTAGCTGCAAGGAGGATTGCAAAGTATCTCCAACTCCCAGGGGCTGACAAACTGATGAGAGATTTACAGGTCCGCCAGGGACAGGTCATTCCACTGCATCCCGGCCGCCGATGGATGTGGTCGGTAGCAGATGCCACACAGAAGCTCTTGCCCATGACATTGCTCCAGGCGGGAGGCTGCGACAGACTGGCAGCGAACTACACGGTGCCACCCCCTTGGGCACCAGAGCTGTTTGCGGTGCGCTGGACAACCCTACCAGACAGCAAGAGGCATTGCACCCGGGACATTCTGCACCACCTTGCCTCGGCTAGCATTGTGGGTGCAGAAGGCCCAGGGTGTGTGCCATATTACACTGATGGCTCCAGAGACCCAGTGGCAGGCCGCACAGCTGCTGGGATGTTCCACAGCAATCTGACAGCAGGTTGGCGTCTCCCAGACCATTGCACCATCCTCCAGGCCGAACTCTTTGCCATCCAACAAGCTCTGCGGCATGCTCTTGCAGACCATCAGCATGCCCCCATCATTCACGTTGATTCCAAGGCAGCGATCCAAGCGCTTATGCACAGAGAGCCAAAGGACAACATACACTTAATCACATCCATCCGGGGTGACTTGCAGACTCTCATGGCCCAGGGTCGCAGGGCCACCATCAACTGGATCCCGAGCCATGTGGGTATCCCTGGCAATGATGCTGCAGGTGAGGCTGCTAGGACTGCAACCCTCGAGGCACAGCCGCGTGCTGCGATCTCCATCAGCCTCAGCCAGATTGCGCTGTGGGCTGCTGGGGCGGCCAGGCGCCCATTCTCTGACCCTGGGGATTCACGGAGCCTCTGTTGGTATGTCAGGGCGACCCACAGGGTGCCCCCTCCAAGTATTCGGACACAGTCCAGGGAACTGAGGGTGCATATCCACCGCCTATGCTTTGGGTATCCCACCACTGCGCAGATTGTTGAACGGGCACGGGAGGAGCTCTGTGCCCATTGTGACCGAATGGTTCTGCAACCCTTGGTGCACTACCTGTTAGACTGCCCGGCTACGATGCCCCTTCGCCGTAGACACTTCCCAATGACCCCAGTAGGGCAGACCCGAGAGGATAAGGCAGTACATCTTGTGTGCTTAGCTGTCAGGGACTTGGAAACCTTACTTCCAGTCCTTACACGTCATCCGCCCCCCCGCTGAAGTTGCTGCGAGGGCCTGCTTTGGGCCTCCATTGCACTGCACACCAGCCACTGTTAGTGCACACTAACGTTTGGTAACGTGAGGTACCCCCCCTCCATTCCTGCTGAAGACCTGCTACACAGGTGCAAGTAACGATAAATGTCACTTCCCTACCCGGGGAGCCAATGCCGGGTCACCAAAATGGAAGAGACCCGGGCCGGGATTACCGGCGAATCAAATAGAATAGAATAGAATAGAATAGGCTTTCTTGAGTTTTGGTCATCAATGTGTGAGACAGAAAATTACTCATTTTCAATGTTGTGAAAAACAATAAAAATTGATGGATTACTGTTTTATTATGAAAAATAAAAATGTGAAAGATTGGGCAGAGGCAAATATGATGAAGAATAGTTAACCCAGAGGATTATCAACCCAAATATTTGTTCGAATTAATATTGATAATGAAGCATTGTTTTTATATTGATAATGAAGCATTGTTTTTATGTTGATAATGAAGCATTGTTTTTATGTAGATAATGAAGCATTGTTTTCATGTTGATAATGAAGCATTGTTTTTATGTAGATAATGAAGCATTGTTTTTATGTAGATAATGAAGCATTGTTTTTATGTAGATAATGAAGCATTGTTTTTATGTAGATAATGAAGCATTGTTTTTATGTAGATAATGAAGCATTGTTTTTATGTTGATAATGAAGCATTGTTTTTATATTGATAATGAAGCATTGTTTTTATGTTGATAATGAAGCATTGTTTTTATATTGATAATGAAGCATTGTTTTTATGTTGATAATGAAGCATTGTTTTTATATTGATAATGAAGCATTGTTTTTATATTGATAATGAAGCATTGTTTTTAAGTAGATAATGAAGCATTGTTTTTATATTGATAATGAAGCATTGTTTTTATGTTGATAATGAAGCATTGTTTTTATATTGATAATGAAGCATTGTTTTTATGTTGATAATGAAGCATTGTTTTTATATTGATAATGAAGCATTGTTTTTATATTGATAATGAAGCATTGTTTTTAAGTAGATAATGAAGCATTGTTTTTATATTGATAATGAAGCATTGTTTTTATGTTGATAATGAAGCATTGTTTTTATATTGATAATGAAGCATTGTTTTTAAGTAGATAATGAAGCATTGTTTTTATATTGATAATGAAGCATTGTTTTTTTGTTGATAATGAAGCATTGTTTTTTTGTTGATAATGAAGCATTGTTTTTATATTGATAATGAAGCATTGTTTTTATGTTGATAATGAAGCATTGTTTTTTTGTTGATAATGAAGCATTGTTTTCATGTTGATAATGAAGCATTGTTTTTATATTGATAATGAAGCATTGTTTTTTTGTTGATAATGAAGCATTGTTTTTATATTGATAATGAAGCATTGTTTTTAAGTTATGCTGAACTCATGACTGCCTTTCCACAGGATTAAATCTAATTGTAAACTTTACTATGGAGAGAATGAGAGAAAGAGAGAGAGAGAGAGAGAGAGAGAGAGAGAGAGAGAGAGAGAGAGAGAGAGAGAGAGAGAGAGAGAGAGAGAGAGACAGAGACAGAGACAGAGACAGACAGACAGACAAAGAGACAGAGAAACAGACAGACAGAGAGAGACACCCCGCTATAAACACCCCCACCCACGATACCACCACCCCACCCACGACATCACCACCCACCCTCTCTCTCCTGTGAACTTCATTGTACACCTACAAGCCTCCTCTGGGATGACTTCACTTCGAAAAATAGCAAGAATATCTCCGATATCTGGCTATTGTCCAGGTAGTTACTGCAGTGTTTGTGGGTATACCGCAAGAGACAAAATTCTTCTTAGATGTAAGGAGCCTACTTGTTCCAACTACTGCCACACAGATTGCACTCCAGAAGAAGAATTTTGTTGCAGCCAGGTTGAAATTTTCAGAAAATTGAAGTATATCCATAATCCTGTGGTATATGTGGATACAAGCCTGGAGCTACAGGAGGAAGGTTCAGAAGTCCTACCTCAGGGACTTCTGTCCAAAGATCAAGACTGCGCTCTTGGGCTGTGTTGTAAAGTTGCAGGTAAGATAATCCATCACAGGAAAGCACTTCATGAGCTCCTCAAATCATTAGATAACCTCCAAGCTATTGTAGGAGGTCAGTGCAAGCCTACATCAAGCGACGTAAGGTGATGGTGACACTATTGTAGAAGGTCAGTGCAAGCCTACATCAAGTGACGTAAGCTGATGGTGACACTATTGTAGAAGGTCAGTGCAAGCCTACATCAAGTGACGTAAGCTGATGGTGACACTATTGTAGAAGGTCAGTGCAAGCCTACATCAAGTGACGTAAGCTGATGGTGACACTATTGTAGAAGGTCAGTGCAACCTACATCAAGTGATGTAAGCTGATGGTGACACTATTGTAGAAGGTCAGTGCAAGCCTACATCAAGTGACGTAAGCTGATGGTGACACTATTGTAGAAGGTCAGTGCAAGCCTACATCAAGTGATGTAAGCTGATGGTGACACTATTGTAGAAGGTCAGTGCAAGCCTACATCAAGTGATGTAAGCTGATGGTGACACTATTGTAGAAGGTCAGTGCAAGCCTACATCAAGTGACGTAAGCTGATGGTGACACTATTGTAGAAGGTCAGTGCAAGCCTACATCAAGTGACGTAAGCTGATGGTGACACTATTGTAGAAGGTCAGTACAAGCCTACATCAAGTGACGTAAGCTGCTCACCTGGTGGTGACACTGTTGACAAAGACTGGAAGTCCCACACTGAGCTTAACTCAGGGGTAAATAACTGGTGGAATTCTGTCATCACTAAGGTCCCACAGACTGACAGAGTTCAAAACACTACCTTCGGGAATTCTAACACAATTTCTCTGACCACCACTGAGGGAACAAATCCTCTTCCTAGCAACGAAGGAAGCCTTGGATCTGTTAATTCTCCTACACCTGACATCTCTGCTTCAGCCACTGCCAGTCCACTAGACAGTGCACATACCATCTCTGATCCTACACCTGTCAGCACACCTGCCGACACTATTCCAGAATCTGGCAGCAGTGCTTCATCGGCAAGTTCTGAATCAGGAGTTTCTCCACCAGAGATTGGTGCAGTTAATAATCAGGGAACTATCACTGCACCTGATCACCTACTGTGCCAAAGTACGAACAGCAGGGACACATCTGTCAGAACTGGTAGAGGACGGGGTAGAGGACGTGGAAGAGGACGTGGAGGAGGAAGACATCTACAGCCGTCTCACCCTCCACTAACACAGTCCCAGCGGCAGAACCTGAGGACAAATCTGCAAAACACAGGAGGTGCAACAAATCATTAGTCCACCCTCCCAGGCACCTAGGCTGTGCTCTCGCTGTCACCGGAAGGGGCACGCCGCCAACAACTGCCTGCGAGATACCAGGTGCAAGAACTGCTACAAGAAAGGACATCAGGAGGACCAGTGTCGGAAGAAAAAGGAACTCGACAGACAGGACCACCTGTTTAGAGACCTGTTCTCAGAACAAACCAGCAGGATCTCTGAATTGGTGAACACTCTCACACGTCACCCACTCAGCTACTCCTATCTCAGCCCAGCAGGTGGTATTGTGCCTTATACAAGACCACAGATCTACATCCCTGCAGCTGCCTCAGTACCCTACCTCTCTCAAGGGCAGACAGCTTACATGCCCACCACCTCAAGCTGACCACATCATGAGGAGCCTGTCTATCAGCATTCTGTCGGCCAACATTAGAGGTTTCATTACTAATGTTGGAGAGCTCACACAGTTTTGTGAACACTCGACGTCCCGACATGATAGCTGTTGTTGAAACATTTTTAGATGACAGGACTCCAGAAAATTTTGCAAGAATTGCTGGCTACACCTCATGGATGAGAAGAGACAGGCAAGGGCAAGGAGGTGTTGCTATGTGCTTCTCTAAAAGTGTTCATGCCCAGCACATTAATGATGCCACCCCTACTCATCTTGAAATGATGTTCTTCAAGCTCTGCATAAACACTAGTACCTCTGTACCAGCATGTGCAATGTACAGACCTCAGTGGCAACATGCAGACCCCATCAACTTCCTAATGGAGAATATTGACTCCCTTCTGCTGCAACACAACTGTCAACATATCATAATTGTTGGTGACCTCAACCAACACCTTGTACAGAGGAACTTTGATTACCTTCTTGCAGTATTTGACATGAGAAACTTCGTTGATTTCCCTACTCACATCTCTGGCTCCTCCCTTGACCCAGTAGTGAGTGATCTGGCAGAAGGCATAGTCACTTGTCAACCCCTCGGTTACGTTGGATCGTCTGACCACAAGGCAGTTTTTACGACACTTAAGATCCCAACAGAACGAGGTGAGGAGTCCACACGCGCAACCTGGCTATGGGAAAGAGGTAATTGGCCAGCCCTTTCCTCTGAGCTCGCCACCACCGATTGGAATGCTCTTCTCCAAGGGGATGTTGACAACCAAGTGAAAGCCTTCAATGGACACATCCTTAATCTACAACAAGAACACATTCCTCACCGGCAATATGTGACGAAGCCTACAGATCAGCCTTGGTTTGGCTTCCGTTGTAGAGAGGCTGCTACTGCTACGTACAAAGCATGGCGAAGATATAAGAGACATCCTGCCACCTATAACAGGAACTTGCACAGGCAAGCCTGTAGGCATATGGGTGATGTTCAAAAGTGGGCCATTGCTAAATGGGAGGTGAACACTAAAATAAAGCTAGCATCCGGTAGGGTAGGCTCCAAAACCTGGTGGTCCCTGGTCAAGGACAGACACGTTTATCTGCCTGATGAACTCATTCCACCTCGAAATCGACAGGATGGGACCACCTCTACTAGTAGTCAAGAGAAGGTGGATCTCTTTGCTGAACACTTTGCTACCAAAATGCAAGTTCCTGATCCAGCAAGGGACCCTCCTTGGCTAGCTGCAAGAACTGTGTCAAAACTGTCTGTGGTGACAATAAGGCAGGAGGAGGTGCATTTCCTTCTTAAATCGCTTGACCAAGAAAAGGCTGTGGGCCCAGACAAGTTGAGCCCAAGATTGCTGAGATGTGCAGACCAGCTAGCAGCACCTCTAACTCGCATCTTTCAGCACTGCATAGTACAGTGTAAATGGCCCTCTCTGTGGAAAGAGGCAAATGTAGTCCCTGTTCACAAAAAGAAGAGCAGAGCAGAAATCAGCAACTACAGACCAGTGTCACTCCTGTCAATCACTGGTAAGATCCTTGAGACAATAATCTCAAGACAAATGACAGATTTTTTTGACTACCACTCACTACTTTGTGATCGTCAATATGGCTTCAGGAAAGGTTACTCTGCTGCTGATCTGTTGTTAAACCTCTCCACTAAGTGGCGCCAGTCACTGGATGAATCCAAAGTCAGCTGTGTGGTAGCACTGGACATTGCTGGCGCTTTCGACCGGGTGTGGCACCAGGGCCTCTTAGCAAAACTTCAAGCACCGAGAATTGCAGGCTCTACGCTATGTCTCCTCAATGATTACCTTCATGGTAGATCTCTAAGTGTAGTTCTCAATGGAACGGAATCAGCAAGACATCCTATTGGGGCATGTGTTCCACAAGGAAGCGTGCTGGGACCATTGTTATGGAATGTCTACTTCAACGACCTTCTTCATCTCATCCCAGAATCCCATGTATATGCAGACGACTGTACACTGACATCTGCTTATCCATGAGAAGAAATACCAGCTGCTCTAAGCTACATCAATCACCAGCTAAGAGCTATATCAGCTTGGGGAAATAGATGGCAAGTAACATTTGCACCTGAGAAAACGCAAATGATGATCGTCTCTAGGCACTATGATGGTAATGCTGGTGCAGTAGTAAGGATGAATGGGAGAGTGTTGGCACCTGGAGAAAAAGTTGATATCCTTGGGGTGAAATTTGACTCCAAACTAACCATGAAGAGTCATGTTGTAAATCTTGCAAACAAGGCAGTCAGGAAGCTTACAGCACTTCGCCGTATCTCGCATCTGCTTGACAGTAGGGGTTGCAAGATTCTGTACGAGGCACAAGTACGCTCACACCTTGAGTATGCTCCACTTTCTTGATTTGCCTGCTGTCCCCCTCTCATCTGCGACTGCTTAACAGAGTAGAGAACAGAGCAAGACGTCTCATCTCTCGCCTGGACCCATCCTGGATAGATCTGTCCTTTCAGCAGAGCCTTCAACACAGGAGGGATGTGGGTGGCCTTACTGTTATATACAAGGCCAATATTGTCAAAGTACCACACTTGGATCCACTTCGAGGACAGCGCGAAACAAGCTTTTATGCCACAAGACGGGCAGAAAGCAGCAACTTCACTCTAGCTGTACCCTTCTCCAGAACATCACTCAATATGAGATCATATATACCCAGGATGACTAGAGTATGGAACACATTCGTACAACATAATGATGTCAACGAGATAAAGTCAGTTGATCAAATGAAAATGCTGGCCCACAGATGGCTCCAACTTCATCCTGTTCCCTACTTGTATGTCCCATAACAATAAAAATGCTTTCAAATGAGCTAATATAGGTAACAGCTCTTAGCTTGCCAATGAAGTTAGGAATTCCTAACCGGTAAATAGCTTGTCAATAAAGCTAGGGATCCTTAACCTTTGTGAAGGCTTACTCAGCCCTGTAACAACTTCAGACAGTATTACCCAGGCTGGCTCCTCCTCAGGAAAATTAGTGAATAGAAAAAGAAATAATAACAGACAAACATAAACACTTTATTACATAGAAAATATAAAATATAAAACAAATATGAAATATTAATCCTACATTAAAGAAAATGAAAAAGGAAAAATATAAATGATAACTGAATTCAACGCTAATTTAACACTTGAGTGTCTGGTGTTGGTGACACTGCTTGTTGAAATCGTAGACGTTGCTGATGATGATGGGGGGGGGTCGCAGGTGTAGGTGACCACCACTGGCTAGTTCTTCACAGATTAACGCCGTGAGTAGTATCCCGATGACAGGAAAGCAGGTTCTTCACCGCTGCAATGATGTCGGGTTACGTCCTGCAATTTCAAACAGGTGCACAGGTATTTAAATGCAAAATGGGGAAGTCTCTGGACGTTAGTCCGTCCTCCTGTTCTTCTCGTTGATTGACAGGTGACCCTCACTGTCATCCAAGCTGAAAAGATAGACAGGTTACCCACTGCTTAAATAATCACTCTCCATGGCAGTGTTCATTACTCAAAAGACGTGGTGATTATTACAACAGTCAACCTAGAGCAAGACTGAAAGAACTAAGCTTATTATTGGTCAAAAGTGAAGCTTTTAACCAATAAATCCACTAGAATACAAGGCAGGCATGTACTTACAGTAGTGTTGGGAGCTGCGAGTCGAGTGATTTACTGTTTGACCAGAGCCCCATACGTCACCTTTCGAGGGTGGGGGAAAGAGGGAGGGGAAGGGATAGCGGGAGCAAGACTGACCCTACGTTAACAAGCAGCCGGCAGTCAAACTATCACTTTAGGGGTGGGGGGGAGAAAAGGCGGGAAAAACGGGAGCGTGACTCACCCTACCTTAACTAGTAGCCGGTAATGAAACTATTGTTACTATATTGCTACTCCTATCTATTGAATTTTTCCCTCACACTCCCCCATTCCAAGACTTATAGTCAAGGAGTATAAGAAGAATAGGCGAGGAAAAAGTTCTAACATGTGGAAGTCGCGTAAGGCAACAAATCTTCTACTGACTCTCACGACTTAACCAGTCAGAGAAATAATTGGATGAACCATTGATATACACAATATGGAACTTAAAAGCCTGGAGTGCCAATGTCCACCTCAAGAGGCGACTGTTGGTTCCCTTAAAAGATTCTAGGTATATCAAAGGTTTGTGGTCCGTTTCTAAAATGAATTCTTTTCCCAGCAAATAAAATTTAAGTTTGGAGATACCCCACACAAGGGCTAAACATTCCTTTTCTATTGTGGAGTATCTTGTTTCTGCGGGAAGGGGTTTCCGGCTTAGGAAGCATACAGGGAAGGGAGTACCATCATGGTATTGTAGTAACACCGCACCTAAGCAAGTATTGGAGGCATCAGTTCTCAAACAAAATGTTTTATTAATATCTGGAATCTTAAGTATAGGGTCTTTCGAGAAGATACTTTTAATCTCATTAAACTTTTCCCGAGCTACGTCGGAAAGTTCAAGAGGTTCCTTCACAGAGTTTTTAAGGAAGTCCGATAAGATGCCTGTAAGATCAGCAAGATTTGGGATAAACCGTGCATAAAAATTTACAGAACCAAGAAAGCTACGCATGAGCTTCTTGGTTTTGGGGAATTTAAATTCTAATAAAGCTTTGATCTTACTGGGGAGAGGCTGCAGAGAGTTATTAGAAAGTATCAGTCCAAGATATCTAATCTTGTTATACCCAAGGAAGCATTTCTTCGGCTTGGCAGTGAGGCCATGTGAGCGTAACCTACGCAAAACTGATGTTAATGTTTGGATATGTTCGCCCCACGTAGATGTCATTACGTAAATGTTATCAAAATAAACTGAAACATTTGGCATATTACCCAAGACCTTTCTCATCAGTCTCACGTAAGTAGCACAGGCAGTTACCAAACCGAAGGGCATAGTTCTATACTGCATCAATCCTTGGTGTGTAGGAAAAGCGGTGTACTGCTTAGAAGAAGGATCTAACATTACTTGATGATATTCCTGCGCAATATCAATCTCTGAAAAGAAGGAAGAGTCATAAAATTTGTGTGGATCGCTATCTATTAAGGGCATAGGCTCACCATCCCACCGAGTTATAGCATTAAGGCCTCTGAAGTCAATAGCAAGTCTATATGAATTTTTTTTTTTTTTTTATATTTTATTTAAAACAGTGCGATACAAATAGCAGAAATATATTAAAAAGATACACGACAAAAGCTTACTGCACTAGAATTTCACTTAACCTGAAACCTAATATTGATACCATACTGCACAGTGGTAATACACACACACACAACACACTGTATATTACCATGGTAATACACTCACACACAACACACCGTATATTACAGTGAATATACACACTCACACTCAACACTATACATTACAGTGATATTGTTTTATTTGTTAAAGAACATCTCTAACAAGGTTACTTATACAAAACATCAAACACTGGAAATTATAAAGATTGTACAATAAAACAAGAGATATAAAAAAAACTAAACACGCACAATGACACACATACACAAGCACACATAGGTGAGGTTTCTGCCTGTCAACACACGTATGAGAGACTAAATCTAAGATCTCAGGTGCTTAACAGAGCACCACGATACTCAAACATTAATTTAGGCGATTATCACAAGATCTTAACATACATAGGTATTTAGGATACAAAGAAGGAAACGGGATAATACTAAAAGTCAATAAAAACATCCAATATAACAAAACAAAACTACGATGTGAAATTTTACATCTCAGCGGAACTAAGAAAAAATGATGCTAGTAGTTACATGTAATATAATATTACTGAAAAGCAGACTGTAACACAGCATAAAATATAACAACATTGTCCTCCTCGCTTCCGAGCTGAGTGGACGTGCTGCGCAGGCGCTCCCGCTTCAGTTGATTTTCTGCGCAGTTTACCTGTTTTGAGCAATCAAAATGGCGGACAGACACGGACGTAGGGTGAATACTGTCTGTGTGGAATTAGTACATGGGGCCCTAAGCAGTTCTACCATGCAGGTGCTACTCCCTACGATTATTCGTGATGTGTATGGGATACCCAATGAAGAACTTTATGGTGTGGCTGTCAACGGAGTTAAGAGGATTTTCGTCAAATTTATAAATGCTGGATTTTACTCAAGTATAGTTGAAAAGTACCACGAGAAGAGGATGGCCGTGAACGCAGTAGTGGAGGTATGTCTACATGATGTATCCAGCTATGTGACATACGTAAAAGTAAGGAATGTGCCCTTTGAAGCTACAGAGTATGATGTGGTTTCGGTATTCCGTCGTTATGGCAAGATTCATGCTGCGGAGTTGGGAGTGTGGAAGGAGGGGGCTTATGTGGGACTGCCCGAAGGATCCTTCAATCTGAAGATGACGCTAAGACAATCAATTCCTTCATATGTGTTGTTGGAAGATTTCCGAACGCAGGTATACGTATACTATGCAGGACAGAGGCGGACTTGTAGGCTGTGCGGATCATTTGATCATATGGCAGCCCAATGCCGCAGGAAACCAGACAGGAGGGAAAAAATGCCAACAACGGTGGATCAGCAGTTGGATCCTGTGGTACAGGAGACAGTTGCGGCAGAAAGGCAGGCATCATACAGTTGGAGTGAGGAAGTGGATAAAGCAGAGGAGGAGACGGTCTCTTGTGCGACGTTACCTGTGGGGACGGGGCCTGAGCAGACGACGACGACGACGACGACGACGACGAAAGATGACGGTGAGCCTGTAATGCAACAGGATGGAATGTTGGATGAGGTTTTGAATAACTTCCTGAGTGAGGTGGAGGGGAGTCTGGATGATGAGCGGCATGGACGCTCATTGGAGGATGCTACAGTCTTATCGGGACGTGGGAAGACCGTGTGCAATGAGGGGAAGATGCACACGGTAGTGGCTGAGGTGCACAGAGAGTGCATGGAAGAGGAGGCTACGTGTGGAGATGGAGGTTCACGAAAGAGAACAGCTGGGACGTCTGATATGGATGACGTTTTAACTCCAGGGCAGAGACCTGGGAAGAAGGCTTGGAAACCAAGGTTGGATCTCACGGAGAGTGGGTGTAGTGGTGCTGACGCACTGAAAGGTTCAAAGGTTAAGGGGGGGGTTGGGGGACTGGACAGGCAAGGTGACAAACGGGGATCTAGTCAGCAGCCAGGTCAGGCGGGTGCAATTCCAAGGCGGCGGGGAAAGCCGCCTCTACTGTCATAATTCAAGGTTGTAACGATCAATGTTAATGGCCTGAGAGCCGAGGTTAAAAGAGTATGGGTGGAATGGTTTTTAAAGAGATTTAATGTAGATATATGTTTCATTCAGGAGCACAATTATAAGTTTGGTTGTGAGTTGTCTTTGAAAGGATATAAGTTGTATGTGAGTGGCTCTTTGAGGTTGAAAGGTGGGGTTGCTGTGGCTGTAAAGGAAACCAGTCCATTGCGTATTGTGGGGTGGGAGGAGGGGGGAGGGAGGGTCGTGAGGGTGGAGGGGGAGTGGGGTGCAACGAGGGTTTGTTTTATAGGAGTGTATATGCCGGCGGAGGGCAACGCACGAGTTAAGGAGAACTTTGTGAGAGAATTTTTGATGTACTATTTAAGGGGTTTACCTTTAGTCACTGTAATAGGGGGAGATTGGAATTGTGTTATTAGGGGGGGGGGATGTGGAACCGAGGGGGGCGGGGTGTATGTTGGGCTTGTTACGTAATGTGTTCGGAGACGTGGGGGTTTCGGATGTTGTGGGGAGGGGGGGTTGGCAGGTTGAGTATACGTTTGTCAGACGGGGTTATGCTGCAAGATTAGATAGGATCTATGCAACGGAAGCTGTACGTGTGTTGGGAGTCAGGACTTTTGATGTGGGGTTTTCTGATCATAGGGCAGTTATAGCAGATCTTGATTGGGAAGGTATGGTTAGGATACAATCGGGTTTCTGGAAATTAAATGCAAGACTCGTGAGGAGTGAGGAGGTGAGTATGGCTTTTGGGGAATGGTGGCAAACTTTTTGGGATTCTAGAGCGGTAGGGTCGTGTGTTTTAGAATGGTGGGAAAGGCACGCTAAGCCGGGTATAGCAGGTTTCTATAAGAGGAAGGGAAGGGAAGAGGCAGGGTGGAGGTATGGGTTGCAAAACTATTTTGAATATCAGCTGAATGAGTATTATGAGGAAGGGGGAGGGCGGCAGTACGGTCGCATGGTGCAACTCAAGGAAAGGTTGGCTGAGTTACATAATGGTAGGTTTGATGCACTACGTGTAAGAGCGGGAATGGAGGCTGTGCTGTGGGGTGATAAACCTTCGGGAAGTGTTTTGCGAGGTTTTCGGGTAAGGCAGAAGGATTCGACTATTTTAAACTTGGAGGTAAGTGAAGATATGGGTGGTTATCACAAGGGACAGGTACTGAATACTACAGAAGGCATGAGCAATTATGCTGATTTCTGGTTCCGAAAGAAGTGGGAGAAGGGGGAGGAGGGCGATGCTATTGAGGTGTGGGGGGGGAGGGGTTTAGGGTCATGTGAAGAGGAGGGCATGGGGATGGGAGGTGAGATTAGCATGGGGGAAGTTGAGGAGGCTGTGTTCAATATGAGTACTGGAAAGGCGCCGGGTATAGATGGGATATCAAATGATTTTTATAGAATTCAATGGGAGCACATTAAGTACTGTCTGGTGAGGGTCATGAATTGTATGCGACGAGAGGGAAAGTTAGAACAAACTCAGAGAACGGGTGTAGTCGTCTTAGTACGCAAAAAGCAAGAGGGAAGAGTATTGAGTGAGTACAGAGCTATTTCGCTAATGTGTGCCGACTACAAGATTTTCGCGAAGATATTGGGCAATAGGATGAAGAAGGTGTTAGGTGGGGTTATTCATGAGGGGCAGATGGGTATTCCGGGCAGAAGCATGAGAGATGGGCATGGCCGCATTAGGGATTTTTTGGAGGGTTGCAGCGGGGGAGGGCTGTTGGGCATTGATTGGGAAAATGCATACGACTGTGTAGATAGGAATTTTCTGAGGGCTAGTTTGTTGCATCTCGGTTTTGGCATGGGAGTGGTGAGGTGGGTTGATACAATGTATTCGTCCGCAATGGTGCGAGTACAAATTAATGGTAGGTTGGGAAGGCCTGTAAGGATGGAGAGGGGTTTGAGACAGGGATGTCCCCTGTCTCAGATATTGTTTGCGTGTATGCAGCATCCTTTTTATGGGCTCGTTGAGGGGAGGGGGAATTTAAACGGGGAAAAGGATGGGTATATAGATGTGGTGGGGTATGTGGATGATACCACTATTCTGCTGGCAGGAGTGGAGGGATTGCGTACGGTGGAAAGTGTGTTGGAGCTTTTCGGGAGGGCATCAGGCATGCGGGTGAACAGAGCAAAATCAAGTTTGCTGGAGGTGGGTGCCTGGGTGGGGGGGGGCTTGGGGTTGGAGTTTGGGTGGGAAGTAGTGGATAGGCTAAAAATTTGTGGAGTTATATATATGGCAGATGCGCAGGAGGCTAGGCAGGTGAATTCGGAGGTGGTGGTGGAGAAGGCAGTAAAAAGGTTAAGGAGTTTACGGGCGGGGGACGTCACCCTACAACAGCGGGCGATAATTGTAAATTCATTAGTTTATAGTAAAGTATGGAGTATGGCCGTGGTGTACCCAATGAGGACTCCAGACATACATGAGATTCAGAGGAGGGCATTACGTTATGTTTGGGGTTTCGGGAGGGCATGGCTAAGCAAAGAGGTGGTGATGTCAAATATACGCAGTGGAGGAGTAGGTCTTTTAGCGTTGGGGCCGAGAGTAAAGGCTTTATATGTGAAACAAAGGTTCGTTAGGGAGGGGGGGGAAAGAGGGGTTAGAGTGGGAAAAGTGATGAAGGATGTGCGGAGATGGTGGAGCGGAAAAGAATTAATTGAATGCGAGGATATGCTGAGGTTATTGTTATTGATTAGGGAGGTGGAAAAACTTAGGGTGGGGCGTTTGGTGACGATGAGTAGAAGGCCGGAAATCATACAGGGGGTATCGGTTTATCCCTTGTATGATTGGGGTATGATATGGGATGACTTTCGAAAGCTTAAGTTAATGCCGAGAGTAAGGGAGTTTGTATATAGGTTTCTAATGGGGATATTAGCATCGAAAGCTGTTTTGTGTTCATTGGGATTGGTGAGGGAACAGACCTGCGATCACTGTGGAGAACAGGAAACAGCTTTTCATGCGGTTTATTTCTGTGAAGAGTTGAGGGAGGTAAGGGTGTGGTTAGCGAAGGTTTTTAGGTTGATGGGTGGGGGTAATGTAGAAACCCTGAGAGCCTTAACATTAGAAGTACGAGGGGTCTCCAGAGAAGTGAAAAGGGCAATTATGTATGTAGTGGTGGATTTTCTGTATATTTCCTGGGGGATGAGGGACACGGGAGGAGGAAGAATTAGGATTAGAGCAATTGCGGAGGGCATATATAGAACGGTTTGCAGAAACAAACTTATTTACGGGGAACAGTGGAGGACACGTTTTCCGGAGACCTACTGCAAACTTACGGTCAATGGCCTCATTCAGTTGGCGGGATAATTATACGTAAAGGACTGGTTTCCTTTATAAGCGGGTTGCGTTAGTTTTTCGGAGGGAGAGTGCATAAGGTAAAGGACTGGTGAAGGAATGTGAGGGTCGGGAAGGTATGTACTGAGTGGTGCTGTGTTGACATGTAAGTTTTGTGTGAAAGATTTTGATTAGCCCAAAATTTGTATAAATTAGGTACTTGAGATTAAAAGAGTTATAGAAATCATTGTCCATGTTAGTCTAACAGTTGTAGCAAAGATAATTTTCTAGTATGTAATTTCGCAGTTTTTTTACTGTAAATTTGTAGGGAATGTCTTTTTGCTTAAACGAGGTTTATATTCGTTTTACATAATTGTTTTCCATCACTTTTGTAATGTTATTAAGTTTCGTAGCTGAGGCAACGTATGCTGTAAGAACTTTTGCGGTAGTTGATGCTTTATATGCTTATGCAATTTTGTGTAATGCTTAATTTTGTTATAGGGAAATGTTTTAGGATAATTACTAGACTTTGTTCTTAAGTTAAATCTCATAATCAGTTGCATGTATATAGTAAAGTTACGAAAATTTATGTTTGATCACTGCTGTGATCAATATGTGTGTGAATGATGTGAGTGTATTTATAAATGATTTTCATGGGGGGGGGGTCCCCCCTCCAACAGTTTTGTGTGTATGTGTCAGATATATTATCATTTTGTATAATGTGTGTCAGTGCATGGTGTGTATGTATTTTGCGTGTTTCATAATTATTTCTCTTGCACTTGATATAATTCTTGGTAATCTTGTCCAGTGCCTGTATTATTGTGGTTTTTAATAATTTATACTACCTTGTAATTATGATGTTATGTAGTCCAAGTATAAGGATACATGTTTGATGATATTTCATTTCTTTATGTATTAATGTTTAAGGCTTACTTTTGTTATAATGTTATACGTACGGTTGTATGCTTTTATATGATATTTCATCATGTATGGTTTAGGGAAATAAGAGTTGGCTTAGGTGTAAATATCGGGTATGTGCTGCAGCGTACCTTATAAGGTGTATTATGCTCATGTATTATGTTTTGTATACCCGTTTAGTGAAGGATGGAGTTTTATATATTTAATATGTTGTTATATGACGTTTTAAATAAAATATAAAAAAAAAAAATATAACATAAAATAAGAACCAGTAGCTTATGCTAGGAAAAACAATTTTTTTTTTTTTTTTTTTTTTTTTTTTTTTAACAATTACAATTGAATCAAAATCATTAAAGACACCTATAACATATTTGAGTCATTGGAAATTTTCATCATAAAGTCCTTGAAATGATTTATGCATGATAAATGATAATATGCAATCGTAGTGCAATACATTTCTAAATGATAACTTTTTAGTTCCTGAAACCCTCGGGGCAATAACCATATTGCCCATAGATATCAAAACTCAATTATACATCCTTATAAACAGCTCTCCATGCTCACACCCATGTCTAGGAAAATAGCCCGTCGTATCCCCTTACCCACTTTGCAAATCCCATAAATCCCTTAATGTGAAATTTCGATAACCCTCACTAAAATCTCTCTCCCATCTCCCTCCATACACCCCTTTATTTCTACACTGTGTCCTATAAAAAGTTGCTGCCAAGGCATTAATTCTTGCACGCACGTCCGCCTCCCTCATAGCCCACATCATGTATATATAATCCGTAATCATATACCCAATCGCATTCTCAACCCTTTTATTCACCCCAGTTATATCTAAACTTAAAACCCTCAAGACCTGCAAACCCCCTCCCCCCACTAACCTTAAAACCTTACCCATCCAAACCCTTATAAGTTCAATACAATCGCAAAAATACACCGTATGATAAATAGTCGCCAATCCTCCACAATCCTTGCATTCCCCATCCTTTCGTATTCTCTTATAGAATAAAACCATTCCTGACGGCAATATTCCATGTAAAAATCTATACATAACTTCTCTGACTTTAGGTTTTAAACGCAATTTGTTTAAACGCCCCCAAATATTACGCCAATCATACATCGGATAAACTCCTTCTACCGTCGCTACCAAAGCCTTACCATCTGCCCTATCAAGATTTCTCAATTTAATATGTAAAGGATCCCTCACGTTTATAAATACCCGTAACATTGCCTCACCTATCATGAACTCCCTACCCCCCCACCACCGTCGCATATCCTGATGTATCCTATGAAGACCGTCTCCTTTCACCCCTCCCTCCCGCTTATAACTATGTTTTAAATACATACTTATTATCCTCTTTTCGACATCTATAAGACCCAGCCCTCCACGGCCAACCGGGAGTGTGACAACCGCTCTACTTAACCATTCGCTCCCTGTTCCCCAAATGAATCTAAAAACACTTTTTTGTAGCCTTTTTAACTCACAACGAAGTATCGGAAATATTACCGTAACATGCCATAGTTTACTATATAATAGCACATTCGTTGTAATCACCCTTTGTTTCAAACTTAAATTAGCAGCTCTTAACCCACTAAGACGCTTCAGAACACTATCAACGATACGCACGGAATTTATTTGCTGTGCTAACTTGATATCATTTACATAAACGATCCCACATATCTTTATTTGGTCCACCCTTTTCCACCTTTCAGCAACCATTCCGTCCTCACGTGACCCTTTTCCAAGATTCATATACTTTGTTTTCCCCATGTTGATCGTCATGCCAGTAGCCTTTTCAAAAACTTTCACTAACGTTTCTACCCGAATCAAATCCATGTTTTCTCTCACCAAAATCGTCGTATCGTCGACATATCCAACAATGCCCGCTCCCCCATCCCTTACATTACCCATCCCCTTTGCTTCCAATAAAACCCTTATCCCTCTATAAAAGGGATCTTGAAAACAAGCAAAAAAAATTTGTGAAAGGGGACAACCTTGACGCAAACCCCTTCCCATCTGAATTCGATCTCCCAACCTCCCATTCACCTGCACACGCAAGGTTGCCTCCTGATACATTAATTTGGCCCATGATATAATTTCCGCCCCAAACCCCTGCCATCTCATGATCTTCCATAACGTCTCCCGTTCCACACTATCATATGCCGCCTCCCAATCTATAGCCAATACCCCCCCCTTCCTAATCTTACTCTTTCTTCAATAAAACTTCTAATCATACCGTGACCTTCATACATAGACCTGCCCGGCACCCCATATTGTCCCTTGTCAATCACTCTGCCCAGGACTTTTTTTATTCTGTTAGCCAAGATCCTTCCAAAAATTTTATAGTCACCACATAATAACGAGATTGCACGATAATCTTTAACCGTTAATGGCTCGCCTTTAGGAACTAGGACGACCACAGCCAACCTTTGTTGTTCCCCTAAAACCCCATCCCGCTTCATTATATTGAATAAACGTACCAAAAACCCCTTTAAAACGTTCCAATTTTGAAGATAAAAGTCGCTGGGCAACCCATCAATTCCTGGCGCCTTACCCAATTGCGCCCCAGATAAAGCCTCCCAAGTCTCACACTCCGTTATCGGTCCTCCCAACATCAAACGATCATGCTCCGTCATCTCGCAACACACAAACCTACCGATTGACTGCAATGCAATTTCACTTATTCCAACACTTTGCGTTTTCAATTTAACCCAAGCATCTATATACCCACTCATACCCTCCGTCGTCGTCAACTCCTGATTCACTCTATACCCCTGCATACCTACCTGAACATTCAACCCCATTAACTCCATTGCTTTGCGACGTCTGTGTTGATTCCTCAACACACACGCCGACGGCCGATCTCCCCACAAAACCTCTTCGATTCCACCCTTAAGCCTTTCCCCATCAAACCTTTCGTTTTGTAAATTTCGTAGTTGCTCCTTAATTCTTTCAATTTCTATAACAGGATAATTAGCATTCGCTTGTACATAGCAGTCGCGCAACTGCCCCTCTAAATATCGTTGGAAACCATACTGTAACTGACTATATCTCACTCCTTGACTAATATAATATTCCTTAATTCGCTTTTTGGCTATCGTTTCCCACCAATTAACCAAATCCACATCTCCAGGTGCTTCAACCACAAGGCGTTCCCACATATGCCCAAAAGACAAAAGACTTTCCTCCCTCTTCAATAACTTTACATTTAATTTCCAAAAAGATGGACCCCTTCTAGGCACACCGTCAATATCTACATCCATTACAACTCCTCTATGATCCGAAAAAACCACATTTATCACATTCACTCTCCGCACTGTAACCGCACTAGACACGTACATTCTATCCAATCTCGCCGCATAATCTCGTCTAATGAAAGTATGCTCCACCATGCCACCCCCCCCACACACATCCATTAAACCCACACTCGTCAATAAATCTCCCAGGAATCCCAAGCAACAACCCGCTCCTCGAGGCTCCACATCTTTTCGTCGTATTACACAATTCCAGTCGCCCCCTATTATCGCTACATTTGGTAAACTACGTAGATAATATACTAATACATCTTGTACAAAATGAGTTTTAAGTCGTACATCTCCCTCGGCCGGCCCATATACACATACAAAATTTATGTGTGCTCTACCCCATAACCCATCCACCCTAATCACTCTCCCCTCCCCCCTTTCACTATGGCGTACTACAAACGGGCTATTTTCCTTTACCAGAATGGCGACGCCTCCTTTTAACCTCGTCGCATATTCCATATACACATCATAACCATCCATTTCTAACTCATATCCAATTCTGTAATTGTGTTCTTGGATAAATACCACATCCACATCTAGACGCACCAAAAATTCATTAAACCACTTTCGCTTCCGCTCAGATCTCAAACCGTTAATATTTAATGTCAAAACCTTGAAGTCAATTAATGGGGTTTTCCTTTCGTTCTAGGTATAGACTTTTCACTTATACATTTTACACCACCTCTATCCCTCCCCCCTTTTTTGGGAACCACCTTGATAAACCCTTGTTTCGTGGATTCACTATTCCCTGTCCTCTGTACATCCGCCCAAGACTTTTTTCCTGGCCTTTGGGCAGGAGTAAGCACGTCGTCTGAGTCTGATGGGGTCGCAGTTCGCTTTCGAGTCCTACCCTCCACCTGCATTGGGATTTCTTTAGTACTATCGTGATGCACCTCCACTTCTGCTACATTTACCGTCATACCATGCGACACACTAGACTCAATGCTTCCATCCGTCGCCTCACCATGATGTTCAACCGATCCCAAAATTGCACCTGGATCCTCCACACGGTTGACGATCGACTCGTCTAACAAAACATCCAGTGCCTTCACTAAAGACGCCGCTACATCCTCTTCCCCCATAGTGGGCAGAGTCTCTTCAAATACTTTATTTATGTCCAGTGACGGTGATTCTTCTCGTTGTTTTGCATCCTCCAAAGCATTCTCCTGCGCTTTTTCTACCTCTTCACTCCAAGATGACCGTTGTAGAGACGGATGAGCATAAGACTGTTCTCGTCCCTCAACTTCCTCGACTTCTTCCGATTGTTGCTGTTGTGATATTTGGAGATTCCCACGACGCTTACCACACTGTGCCGCTATGTGGTCATACGACCCACACAGCCGACACGTACGACGTTGCCCCGCATATGTTACATATACTTGAGTTCGAAATGCTTGCAACATAATATAGGACGGTATGGGATGACGTAAGGTCATTTTGACTGAATATGTTCCCTCCAAACTTCCAGCATAAGGTCCAGCGGCCCACCGACCTGCAGAGGCCATATGAACCGTACCATAATTACGTAGTTCATCTTTTATAACAAAATCAGTCGCTTCAAAAGGCACATTCTTGATTTTTACCCATGTGTAGTATCGTGATACATCATGAAGACGTACTGATACAGCTGAATTGACGGCTATAATGGTCTCTTGATACTTATCCACCACTGCTTCGTAGACATTTGCTGACGTCATTTTAACGAAAATCCGTGTCGTCCCATTAAGTGCTACACCACATATCTCTTCATTTGCGATACCATAGGTATCACGGATAATCGCCGGTAGTAACAAATCCATCGTGGCTCCCGTGACAGCCCCACGGGTCAACTCAACGCAAACAGTGTTGATGCGCCTGTTGCTATGCAGCGCCATGTTGGAAAATGAGCAGCACACGTCCTCACTACTCAATGGCTGTTGACGAACTGATGTAGCTCGCCTGAAACAGTAGAGGGGTGCAGAGCACAACCGCACTCTACCGTGGTCAGGCAGCGAATGTGGTCAAGGAGTATAAGAAGAATAGGCGAGGAAAAAGTTCTAACATGTGGAAGTCGCGTAAGGCAACAAATCTTCTACTGACTCTCACGACTTAACCAGTCAGAGAAATAATTGGATGAACCATTGATATACACAATATGGAACTTAAAAGCCTGGAGTGCCAATGTCCACCTCAAGAGGCGACTGTTGGTTCCCTTAAAAGATTCTAGGTATATCAAAGGTTTGTGGTCCGTTTCTAAAATGAATTCTTTTCCCAGCAAATAAAATTTAAGTTTGGAGATACCCCACACAAGGGCTAAACATTCCTTTTCTATTGTGGAGTATCTTGTTTCTGCGGGAAGGGGTTTCCGGCTTAGGAAGCATACAGGGAAGGGAGTACCATCATGGTATTGTAGTAACACCGCACCTAAGCAAGTATTGGAGGCATCAGTTCTCAAACAAAATGTTTTATTAATATCTGGAATCTTAAGTATAGGGTCTTTCGAGAAGATACTTTTAATCTCATTAAACTTTTCCCGAGCTACGTCGGAAAGTTCAAGAGGTTCCTTCACAGAGTTTTTAAGGAAGTCCGATAAGATGCCTGTAAGATCAGCAAGATTTGGGATAAACCGTGCATAAAAATTTACAGAACCAAGAAAGCTACGCATGAGCTTCTTGGTTTTGGGGAATTTAAATTCTAATAAAGCTTTGATCTTACTGGGGAGAGGCTGCAGAGAGTTATTAGAAAGTATCAGTCCAAGATATCTAATCTTGTTATACCCAAGGAAGCATTTCTTCGGCTTGGCAGTGAGGCCATGTGAGCGTAACCTACGCAAAACTGATGTTAATGTTTGGATATGTTCGCCCCACGTAGATGTCATTACGTAAATGTTATCAAAATAAACTGAAACATTTGGCATATTACCCAAGACCTTTCTCATCAGTCTCACGTAAGTAGCACAGGCAGTTACCAAACCGAAGGGCATAGTTCTATACTGCATCAATCCTTGGTGTGTAGGAAAAGCGGTGTACTGCTTAGAAGAAGGATCTAACATTACTTGATGATATTCCTGCGCAATATCAATCTCTGAAAAGAAGGAAGAGTCATAAAATTTGTGTGGATCGCTATCTATTAAGGGCATAGGCTCACCATCCCACCGAGTTATAGCATTAAGGCCTCTGAAGTCAATAGCAAGTCTATATGAATTTTTTTTTTTTTTTTATATTTTATTTAAAACAGTGCGATACAAATAGCAGAAATATATTAAAAAGATACACGACAAAAGCTTACTGCACTAGAATTTCACTTAACCTGAAACCTAATATTGATACCATACTGCACAGTGGTAATACACACACACACAACACACTGTATATTACCATGGTAATACACTCACACACAACACACCGTATATTACAGTGAATATACACACTCACACTCAACACTATACATTACAGTGATATTGTTTTATTTGTTAAAGAACATCTCTAACAAGGTTACTTATACAAAACATCAAACACTGGAAATTATAAAGATTGTACAATAAAACAAGAGATATAAAAAAAACTAAACACGCACAATGACACACATACACAAGCACACATAGGTGAGGTTTCTGCCTGTCAACACACGTATGCGAGACTAAATCTAAGATCTCAGGTGCTTAACAGAGCACCACGATACTCAAACATTAATTTAGGCGATTATCACAAGATCTTAACATACATAGGTATTTAGGATACAAAGAAGGAAACGGGATAATACTAAAAGTCAATAAAAACATCCAATATAACAAAACAAAACTACGATGTGAAATTTTACATCTCAGCGGAACTAAGAAAAAAATGATGCAAGTAGTTACATGTAATATAATATTACTGAAAAGCAGACTGTAACACAGCATAAAATATAACATAAAATAAGAACCAGTAGCTTATGCTAGGATTTTTTTTTTTTTTTTTTTTTTTTTTTTTTTTTTTTTTTTTTTTTTTTTTTTTTTTTTTTTTTTTTTTAACAATTACAATTGAATCAAAATCATTAAAGACACCTATAACATATTTGAGTCATTGAAAATTTTCATCATAAAGTCCTTGAAATGATTTATACATGATAAATGATAATATGCAATCGTAGTGCAACACATTACTAAATGATAACTTTTTAGTTGCTGAAACCCTCGGGGTAATAACCATATTGCCCATAGATATCAAAACTCAATTATACATCCTTATAAACAGCTCTCCATGCTCACACCCATGTCTAGGAAAATAGCCCGTTGTGTCCCCTTACCCACTTTGCAAATCCCATAAATCCCTTAATGTGAAATTTCGATAACCCTCACTAAAATCTCTCTCCCATCTCCCTCCATACACCCCTTTATTCCTACACTGTGTCCTATAAAAAGTTGCTGCCAACGCATTAATTCTTGCACGCACGTCCGCCTCCCTCATAGCCCACATCATATATATATAATCCGTAATCATATACCCAATCGCATTCTCAACCCTTTTATTCACCCCAGTTATATCTAAACTTAAAACCCTCAAGACCTGCAAACCCCCTCCCCCCACTAACCTTAAAACCTTACCCATCCAAACCCTTATAAGTTCAATACAATCGCAAAAATACACCGTATGATAAATAGTCGCCAATCCACCACAATCCTTGCATTCCCCATCCTCTCGTATTCTCTTATAGAATAAAACCATTCCTGACGGCAATATTCCATGTAAAAATCTATACATAACTTCTCTGACTTTAGGTTTTAAACGCAATTTGTTTAAACGCCCCCAAATATTACGCCAATCATACATCGGATAAACTCCTTCTACCGCCGCTACCAAAGCCTTACCATCTGCCCTATCAAGATTTCTCAATTTAATATGTAAAGGTTCCCTCACGTTTATAAATACCCGTAACATTGCCTCACCTATCATGAACTCCCTACCCCCCCACCACCGTCGCATATCCTGATGTATCCTATGAAGACCGTCTCCTTTCACCCCTCCCTCCCGCTTATAACTATGTTTTAAATACATACTTATTATCCTCTTTTCGACATCTATAAGACCCAGCCCTCCACGGCCAACCGGGAGTGTGACAACCGCTCTACTTAACCATTCGCTCCCTGTTCCCCAAATGAATCTAAAAACACTTTTTTGTAGCCTTTTTAACTCACAACGAAGTATCGGAAATATTACCGTAACATGCCATAGTTTACTATATAATAGCACATTCGTTGTAATCACCCTTTGTTGCAAACTTAAATTAGCAGCTCTTAAACCACTGAGGCGCTTCAGAACACTATCAACGATACGCACGGAATTTATTTGCTGTGCTAACTTGATATCATTTACATAAACGATCCCACATATCTTTATTTGGTCCACCCTTTTCCACCTTTCAGCAACCATTCTGTCCTCACGTGACCCTTTTCCAAGATTCATATACTTTGTTTTTCCCATGTTGATCGTCATGCCAGTAGCCTTTTCAAAAACTTTCACTAACGTTTCTACCCGAATCAAATCCATGTTTTCTCTCACCAAAATCGTCGTGTCGTCGACATATCCAACAATGCCCGCTCCCCCATCCCTTACATTACCCATCCCCTTTGCTTCCAATAAAACCCTTATCCCTCTATAAAAGGGATCTTGAAAACAAGCAAAAAAAATTTGTGAAAGGGGACAACCTTGACGCAAACCCCTTCCCATCTGAATTCGATCTCCCAACCTCCCATTCACCTGCACACGCAAGGTTGCCTCCTGATACATTAATTTGGCCCATGATATAATTTCCGCCCCAAACCCCTGCCATCTCATGATCTTCCATAACGTCTCCAGTTCCACACTATCATATGCCGCCTCCCAATCTATAGCCAATACCCCCCCCCCCTTCCTAATCTTACTCTTTCTTCAATAAAACTTCTAATCATACCGTGACCTACATACATAGACCTGCCCGGCACCCCATATTGTCCCTTGTCAATCACTCTGCCCAGGACTTTTTTTTATTCTGTTAGCCAAGATCCTTCCAAAAATTTTATAGTCACCACATAATAACGAGATTGCACGATAATCTTTAACCGTTAATGGCTCACCTTTAGGAACTAGGACGACCACAGCCAACCTTTGTTGTTCCCCTAAAACCCCATCCCGCTTCATTATATTGAATAAACGTACCAAAAACCCCTTTAAAACGTTCCAATTTTGAAGATAAAAGTCGCTGGGCAACCCATCAATTCCTGGCGCCTTACCCAATTGCGCCCCAGATAAAGCCTCCCAAGTCTCACACTCCGTTATCGGCCCTCCCAACATCAAACGATCATGCTCCTCCAGCTCACACTGCACAAACCTACCGATTGACTGCAATGCAATTTCACTTATTCCCACACTTTGCGTTTTCAATTTAACCCAAGCATCTATATACCCACTCATACCCTCCGTCGTCGTCAACACCTGATTCACTCTATACCCCTGCATACCTACCTGAACATTCAACCCCATTAACTCCATTGCTTTGCGACGTCTGTGTTGATTCCTCAACACACACGCCGACGGCCGATCTCCCCACAAAACCTCTTCGATTCCACCCTTAAGCCTTTCCCCATCAAACCTTTCGTTTTGTAAATTTCGTAGTTGCTCCTTAATTCTTTCAATTTCTATAACAGGATAATTAGCATTCGCTTGTACATAGCAGTCGCGCAACTGCCCCTCTAAATATCGTTGGAAACCATATTGTAACTGACTATATCTCACTCCTTGACTAATGTAATATTCCTTAATTCGCTTTTTGGCTATCGTTTCCCACCAATTAACCAAATCCACATCTCCAGGTGCTTCAACCACAAGGCGTTCCCACATATGCCCAAAAGACAAAAGACTTTCCTCCCTCTTCAATAACTTTACATTTAATTTCCAAAAAGATGGACCCCTTCTAGGCACACCCTCAATATCTACATCCATTACAACTCCTCTGTGATCCGAAAAAACCACATTTATCACATTCACTCTCCGCACTGTAATCGCACTAGACACGTACATTCTATCCAATCTCGCCGCATAATCTCGTCTAATAAAAGTATGCTCCACCATGCCACCCCCCCCACACACATCCATTAAACCCACACCCGTCAATAAATCTCCCAGGAATCCCAAGCAACAACCCGCTCCTCGAGGCTCCACATCTTTTCGTCGTATTACACAATTCCAGTCGCCCCCTATTATCGCTACATTTGGTAAACTACGTAGATAATATACTAATACATCTTGTACAAAATGAGTTTTAAGTCGTACATCTCCCTCGGCCGGCCCATATACACATACAAAACTTATGTGTGCTCTACCCCATAAACCATCCACCCTAATCACTCTCCCCTCCCCCCTTTCAATATGGCGTACTACAAACGGGCTATTTTCCTTTACCAGAATGGCGACGCCTCCTTTTAACCTCGTCGCATATTCCATATACACATCATAACCATCCATTTCTAACTCATATCCAATTCTGTAATTGTGTTCTTGGATAAATACCACATCCACATCTAGACGCACCAAAAATTCATTAAACCACTTTCGCTTCCGCTCAGATCTCAAACCGTTAATATTTATTGTCAAAACCTTAAAGTCAATTAATGGGGTTTTCCTTTAGTTCTAGGTATAGACTTTTCACTTATACATTTTACACCACCTCTATCCCTCCCCCCTTTTTTGGGAATCACCTTGATAAACCCTTGTTTCGTGGATTCACTGTTCCCTGTCCTCTGTACATCCGCCCAAGTCTTTTTTCCTGGCCTTTGGGCAGGAGTAAGCACGTCGTCTGAGTCTGATGGGGTCGCAGTTCGCTTTCGCGTCCTACCCTCCACCTGCATTGGGATTTCTTTAGTACTATCGTGATGCACCTCCACTTCTGCTACATTTACCGTCATACCATGCGACACACTAGACTCAATGCTTCCATCCGTCGCCTCACCATGATGTTCAACCGATCCCAAAATTGCACCTGGATCCTCCACACGGTTGACGATCGACTCGTCTAACAAAACATCCAGTGCCTTCACTAAAGACGCCGCTACATCCTCTTCCCCCATAGTGGGCAGAGTCTCTTCAAGTACTTTATTTATGTCCAGTGACGGTGATTCTTCTCGCTGTTTTGCATCCTCCAAAGCATTCTCCTGCGCTTTTTCTACCTCTTCACTCCAAGATGACCGTTGTAGAGACGGATGAGCATAAGACTGTTCTCGTCCCTCAACTTCCTCGACCTCTTCCGATTGTTGCTGTTGTGATATTTGGAGATTCCCACGACGCTTACCACACTGTGCCGCTATGTGGTCATACGACCCACACAGCCGACACGTACGACGTTGCCCCGCATATGTTACATATACTTGAGTTCGAAATGCTTGCAACATAATATAGGACGGTATGGGATGACGTAAGGTCATTTTGACTGAATATGTTCCCTCCAAACTTCCAGCATAAGGTCCTGCGGCCCACCGACCTGCAGAGGCCATATGAACCGTACCATAATTACGTAGTTCATCTTTTATAACAAAATCAGTCGCTTCAAAAGGCACATTCTTGATTTTTACCCATGTGTAGTATCGTGATATATCATGAAGACGTACTGATACAGCTGAATTGACGGCTATAATGGTCTCTTGATACTTATCCACCACTGCTTCGTAGACATTTGCTGACGTCATTTTAACGAAAATCCGAGTCGTCCCATTAAGTGCTACACCACATATCTCTTCATTTGCGATACCGTAGGTATCACGGATAATCGCCGGTAGTAACAAATCCATCGTGGCTCCCGTGACAGCCCCACGGGTCAACTCAACGCAAACAGTGTTGATGCGCCTGTTGCTATGCAGCGCCATGTTGGAAAATGAGCAGCACACGTCCTCACTACTCAATGGCTGTTGACGAACTTTTATATGAATTATCCTCCTTCTTAACCATGACTACTGGTGAACAATATGAAGATACTGAAGGTTCAATGATCTTTAGTTTTAATAATTTGTCTACCTCTCGGTCAAATGCATCCCTAAGGTGAACTGGAACTGGGTATAATTTCCGTTTGATAGGATTGTCCGTCACTAAGTCAATCTTATGGACTACCGTGGAGGTAACACCTGGAATATCAGTAAAGACGTCTGAAAAGTTACTCACACATTGAAGTAGTTCATGTCTCTTACGGTCATCCAAAGATTCATTAATATTAATGCTGGTTGCGCCCGAGTGGTCAAGAGTCACCAAGTCATGTAGTTCTTCATCATAGTCTAAGTTAGAGGTGTCAATTACACACACTTTACATTCTTCAGTTGTCTTATCAAGTTCGTGTGGAAAAACTAAGTCAAAGTTATTAAGGCAGTTAACCGAATTTCTTCGGTAATATTTCTTAAGGATGTTGATATGATAAAGCTTAGGTTTCCCCTTGACTTATATGAGGTAGTCAACTTTCCCACAAATTTTTAATACCTTATACGGACCTTTCCATGCTACTAATAATTTATTTGACTTAATCGGCAAAAGTACAAGAACTTCATCCCCTACGTTAAAACTTCTCCTCTAACTTTTGGAATCAAAATAGGTTTTGTACTGGTCCATTGACAAACTTAGGTTTTTCGAAACTATGTCAGAGGTCTCCTCAAGTTTGGATCTAAGGTCAAGGACAAACTGGTAAGAAGACTGAACCTCAGCATTTACCTCCTCATTAGTCCATAAGTCATGAAGGATGGACAATGGGCCTCTGGCCTGTCTACCATAGGGAAGTTCAAAAGGTGAAAACCCCAAAGAGTCACTGGGAACTTCCCTCATGGCAAACAAAGCACAGGGTAGGTAACGATGCCACTCCTTAGGTTTAAGGGAGCAAAGTTTCCTTAAAATGGACTTTAGAATCGAATGCTGGCGCTCAATCCTCCCATTACAGCTGGGATGATAGGGTGTGGTGAAGAGAGGCTTCACTCCCAGAAGTTGGTATAGATGTTGCATTAAGTCAGATGTGAATTGTGTTCCACGGTCAGACAAAATTTCTCTAGGGATGCCCACTCTGGAGAAGATGGACAAAGGGGCTTCAGCCACCTCTGTAGTAGTTATGGTCTTTAAGGGAACGGCTTCAGGGAAACTCGAAGCATAATCAACTAATGTTAATATATATCTATGTCCCCAAGATGAAAGTGGAGATAAAGGACCAACGATGTCAATAGCTACTCTTTCAAACGGTACCGAAAAGATAGGAATTTTGACCATAGGTACTCGCCTGGTACCTCGGGAGGATGACAGTTGGCAAGCTTTACATGATCTACAATAAGTAGTGACATCTGAGGACATTTTACGCCAAAAATAGGTTTCCCTAATTTTATTTAAAGTTTTACGATGCGAGAAATGTCCGGCCACTGGCAGGTCATGAGCCATTTTAAGAACAGTCTCTCTGCAGTGACTTGGAACAACTAAGATGGAATAGTCTATCTCATCTGAATTTAATTTGAATACTGACTTGTACAAGATACCTTTTATATATTCAAATTTATATGAAAAGTTTTTCCTTTGGATCACTTGATTTTGTTTAGCGGCATTATGGCAATTCTGAAGAGAAGGGCAATTACGTTGTAACTTGACAAAGGAGTCCTTCGATATGTCTAAAGGCTTAAAGTCAGGGAAAATCAAAGGATGGACAGTAGGGGAAGCCTGGGCTTTGGTCTGAGCCCTAGTCAAGACATTTATGGTATCGGAGGTGATATCTTCACTTTCATCTAACAAGTGAACCGGTGATCCTACTACCTCGCTTTCGAGAGTAGCATCACTGGTTTTTAATCCCACATGAATCTCACGAGACATTGTCTCATCTGAACTTTCGAGCGGCTTCTCCGGCTCTACAGGAAGAGGATCTGAAACACTTATATCCATCTTTGGTGATGAAAGGTCAACCTCAGAAGGAAGAATGGCACCTTTTACATTACCTATTAGTACAGAGCAAGAAGTGATGAGAGCTAGTACGGCTTCAGACCAACCTGTGAACCATTTAGACCTAATGTAACAACGGATGGTAGGAAAAGTGTCTGTACGGCCAAAGTAGTCTGAAAGTATAGCAGAGGAATGAGTTTCTTTAAGATTAGGGAACAGCTTATCAGAAATGACTATACATGTGCATCCAGTGTCTCGTAAAATGGTAGATACATTAAGTCCATTAACTGTTCCTGAACAGAAGGGTGCTTGGTCATTACAGTCTTTAAAACATCTTCCAACTTTTTGGACCTTTTAAGAAGGACAATCTGGACGTTTATGTCCTTTAACACCACACAAATGACAAACAGGAATAAAAGAAGTCATTTTACTTTCCACTAGAGGCTTTGATTTCTTAAGGTCTGATGAACCCTTGCCCTTAGGGTTCGATCCCTTTAGGTTTTCATAGGAATTGTGAGCCTCAGCATACAGGTCTGCAACCTCAGCAACTTCCTCAGCTTTAATCAGGTTACGTTCTCTAATGAATGTTCGTATCTGGTGAGGAAGAGCTGTCAGGAACTGGTCAGCAAACATGAAGTCTCGAAGAGATTCATAACTGTGATCAATTCCTGAACTCTCTATCCAAAAGTCGAACAAACGAAAGAGTGTTACCTGTAACTGCCGAAAGTTCTGGCCAGGCTGTAAGGTGGCATACCTGAAATCTTTCCTGTAAGAATTAGTGGTTTTTTGATATGCTTTAAGGATTGCCTTCTTTAGTAGGTTATAATTACATATGATATCCTGCGACAAAGTTGCATAGATATTCAAAGCGGTATCAGAAAATAACATTCCTAACCTGGTAGCCCAGGTGTCAGCAGGCCATTCACAGAGGGTAGCGGTATTTTCAAACCTGATAATGTAAGAAGTTATGTCTTCCCCCTCTGTGAAGGGAGGTAAATTAGGTGTTGGAATATGTGCACTAGCTGCACGTTGTTCCATTACTCCTTCATCTAATTGCTGTTGTGAGAAAGTTAACTTCTTATTCTCTAATTCAAGGCGAGTTTATTCGAGCTCGTGATCCTTTTCTCTCTCTCTTAACTCATATTCTCTGTCCTTTGCTCTTTCCTCAAGTTCCCTTAATTTAACCTGTTCCTCACGTATCTTAGCTTGTTCCTCACGTACTCTTGCTCTCTCCTCACGATCAAGTCTATCACGCTCCTTTTTGTCTTCTCGCTCTCTTTCTAACTGTCTTTCTCGGACTTCTCTCTCAATTCTCTCTCTCTCCTTTTTCTCTTCTCTTTCGATTCTCTCTCTCTCTCCTTATTTTCTTCTCTTTCAAGTCTTTCCTGGATCTTAGCACTAATGAAAGATTCTAAATTTTTCCCTGTTATTCCTAACTTACTTCCAGCGTTCATCCAAAACTGGTATTCATTCATACTTGCAAGAATAACTTAAACTATCAGGGGAAAATGAAACGGGTATTAAAGAAAATGGAGGGTTCAATTCCTGCTCCGCTCAAACTGTAAATAAACCAGAGGGCTCGATCGCTGCTTCAATTAAACAATATGTATTAACGAAAACGAAGGGTTCTATGCCGGCTCCGAGCAAACAGTAAGTAGAATAGGGTCCCTTGACCATCCAATCTTCTCACCAACAAATCAAGAGTGTCCTATGACAGTTCCCTTGTTACAATAAAGAGCTCAATGAAACAAGTTGTCACTGGAAAATCTCGGGTCCCTAGAGTCTAATCCTCCAAAGTGTTTCAAGCTCACATGAAAAAGTGGCAGAATTAACTATTATATCCTGCCTGACTTGACTTACAATAAATTGAGACTATAACAATCACCAAATCTTTCAAATACCTATACTGTAGTCCTACCATAGAGAATGATTACTCATGGCTGGTGGTAACCGTCTGTGGTATGCGGCGTTGAAGTTCCAATGGTAGATTCGAGATGGAGTTGAATCTTGATTCAGTAGAGTTGATCCTGGCAAGGTCGCCACTTGTGAAGGCTTATTCAGCCCTGTAACAACTTCAGACAGTATTACCAAGGCTGGCTCCTCCTCAGGAAAATTAGTGAATAGAAAAAGAAATAATAACAGACAAACATAAACACTTTATTATATAGAAAATATAAAATATAAAACACTTAAATATGAAATATTAATCCTACGTTAAAGAAAATGAAAAAGGAAAAATATAAATGATAACTGAATTCTACGCTAATTTAACACTTGGTGTCTGGTGTTGGTGACACTGCTTGTTGAAATCGTAGCCGTTGCTGATGATGGGGGGGGGGTGTCGCAGGTGTTGGTGACCACCACTGGCTAGTTCTTCACAGATTAACGCCGTGAGTAGTATCCCGATGACAGGAAAGCAGGTTCTTCACCGCTGCAATGATGTGGGGTTACGTCCTGCAATTTCATACAGGTGCACAGATACTTAAATGCAAAATGGGGAAGTCTCTGGACCTTAGTCCTTCTCCTGTTCTTCTCGTTGATTGACAGGTGACCCTCACTGTCATCCAAGCTGAAAAGATAGACAGGTTACCCAATGTTTAAATAATCACTCTCCATGGCAGTGTACAATACTCAAAAGACGTGGTGATTATTACAACAGTCAACCTAGAGCAAGACTGAAAGGACTAAGTTTATTATTGGTCAAAAGTGAAGCTTTTAACCAATAAATCCACTAGAATACAAGGCAGGCATGTACTTACAGTAGTGTTGGGAGCTGCGAGTCGAGTGATTTACTGTTTGACCAGAGCCCCATACGTCACCTTTCGAGGGGGGTGGAAGAGGGAGGGGAAGGGATAGCGGGAGCAAGACTGACCCTACGTTAACAAGCAGCCGGCAATCAAACTATCACTTTAGCGGTGGGGGAGAAAAGGCGGGAAAAACGGGAGCGTGACTTACCCTACCTTAACTAGTAGCCGGTAATGAAACTATTGTTACTGTATTGCTACTCCTATCTATTGAACTTTTCCCTCACTACCTTGTCAAACTCTGTGTAAAAAAAAAAAAAAAAAAAAAAAAACAGAGAGACAGAGAAACAGAGAGAGAGAGAGACAGAGAGAGAAACAGAGAGAGACAGAGGGAGAGACAGAGCCCACTTCGAGCACTTCTATGTTTCTTAATAAAAATGCTTTCAAATGAGTTGATGTAGGTAACAGCTCTTAGCTTGTCAATAAAGTTAGGATTCTGAACTGTAAATAGCTTGTCAAAAAACCTAGGGATTCTTAACCTAACCTTGTGAAACCCTGGGTAAAAGAGAGAGAGAGAGAGAGAGAGAGAGAGAGAGAGAGAGAGAGAGACAAAGAGACAAAGAGAAAAAGAGACAGAGAGACAGAGTCTGATATTGTATTCACTGGAAGTAAGGTGAGAGAAGGTGTCATCCCTACCAGAAGTCATTATGCACAGGTGAACTGTCGCAGGAAACACCTCCGGGAGACGGGTTATCGATTTTTGTGTGGGATACACAAAGTGAGAGTTGAAGGTGTGGGGAAGCTAGCGATGATCAGGAGGAGAGAAAGTGGGGGATAAAGAGTTAAGGAAATTTGGAGAAATAGGGAGATCGCTAAGCTACGAGATGAGAGAGACAATAAGGTTAATGTAAATACGTAAGTAAATTGGATGATTAACAGAATATTTCATTTTTTTATTAGAAAGGTTAATAGCGATGGATTATCCAATATTTTTTTATATGAATTATTCAACATTTAAGGTATACATAAGATAACTACATGTATACCTGTGCTTACCTTATGTTTTGCTACCTTAGATAATCTTACCTTACAATTTGCATATATTATAGAATTAATAATGAATTATTTTTCTGTATTAATAAATATTATGTAATAATAGTGTTTCATCTATTTTTCCCAGTCTATTTTTTCCCTTGATTAACAAAAGCTTAAGAAATAAAAGTATCTCTTTCTTAAATACCTTCTTTAAACTGCTTTTCTTACTCTGCTTTACTTATTTTCTACCGATTTTTAGCAACAAGAAGAAAAATAGATGAATTAGATTACATCTTATGGTACACAATAAATTTAAATGCTCGCAAAAGTAATACAGTTACCTGTCTAATTAAAACAATATTAACAATTTACAGTGACTTAATATGTTACAAAATATCCCAATAAAAAGAAGTGTACCCATCTGCCCGCCCGTCTACCCGCCCGTCTACCCGCCCGTCTACTCGCCTGTCTACCCGTCCATCTACCTGTCCGTCTACCCGCTGGCCCACATCAGCACGTCTGCCCGTGATTGAATACGTGAAAAAGCTAATAAAATATATACACTATCTTCTCAACCGTCTACCACCCATCTACCCATCCGTATGCCTACCCGCCCTCTTACCCGCTCGCCCACAAGCCCTCTCACCCACCCGCTTCCCCTCACGTTCGCACGCCCACCTACCCGACCTGGAGAGCCGACCAGGTGGCCCATGAGGCCGTGGCCCACATAGGGCGTAGCGACCTCCCACCGACAGAGCATTGCTCAGGAGGGGGGCTGCGTCTCCCCCTCCCCCTAAAACAAACAAAACAAAAAAAATCGCGTCAGTCTGGGACAATAAACACTACTGTAGTGGGTAGAGTGAGAGAATGCAACTTCGAAGCTAGGAATTAATAAAATTAAGAATGTTCTATTTGTTTATTATATTTATGAAAGCTACGTAAGAACTATCAGAGAGCATGTATAGTTCCTTTGTGTAAAGGATAAGTGAACAAGAGAAAGGGGAAAAAAATAACAGGATAATATGATTGTCGAGTATACTAGGTGTGGAAAATACTGTATATATTTTCCAGAAATACAGTAGTTATATGTAAATAGATGGCCATACTGTATTTAATAAAATTTATGTCATAAAAATGGGAAGCTGCACCTGCACAGAAGACACTCGCCATTTTGGTTTGAATTGAGAGTAACAGACGTTAGTAATGGGAAGAATTTTTTCGTGCTCTAGAGGTTAAATTGGGCTGACACCTCTCAAATAGGAGACAAAATTGTTGGATGAGCATTCCTGTATAATTTGAGTATCAGGCGACTGGACAAGACAGCTCCAGGAACCTCAGATAAGTCTGTTTATGTTTAATTCTGGCCAGTATTTTCATAAATTTAGACAGTGAGGTTTTCTGAGTATGATACACCTTAATCTCCAGTCAAATTGGTGAGTGATTTTAAGATACTCTGCTTCTGTTATGTAAATGTGTTTATATATAATAATTTTTTAATTTTAATATACAGTCCACAAAATTATATATTTACCAGCATTCATGGTGATACATATTTCATTTGTAATTAATAGGTCCAGAGCAACTTGTGGATATGACAGTTGTAGGTATCGAAGGGGGACATTTTTGCGACCTAGGTGTCCCAAATTCCTACTTGTCTATGTAACTCTGATAAATAATAATTATCTTTGTTATCATTTACTGTTATGTACATAATGAGTTATATTCAGATAAATGTAATTTTCCACATTTAATTTGCCCGTTGGTCCTTCTTGAATCGGAGGTAAATAGTGAAGTCATTAATTAGTTAATTACTTAATAATTATATGTGAAATGACAGAAGGAGGTGGATGTTAAGTTCACAAATTTACTTAATGTGTAGTGGATTATAATTATTACAATATTAATTGCATAATATTAATTTTGATAAGTCAAGTCTGGCTAAGTTTATGTTAATTTGTATAATACTAATTTGATAAGACAATTCTGGCCAAGATTTATATCAGTGTATGTGTAATTGATAAGCCAAGTGTAGCTAATTATATTGAGTTTAATATTAATTTTGCTATACCAAATTCTGGCAAGGATTTATGTTAATTTGTATAATATTAATTTTGATAAGCCGAGTCTGGCTAAAGGTTTGTATTAATGTACATTTGAAGTTTATATTATTTTCTTACATGTAATTGCTAAGCTCAAGTAGCTAGGATTTATTCAAAGGTAAGTTGTATCAGTGTTATTAATTAAGTTGAATTTAATACATTGCATCATGGCTGAAAATGAGGACATTAATGTAGAAGACAAACATATGGAATATAGAGCAAAAAAAAAAAAGCATCATTGCAAGCTAGAAAAGGGTCATGGAACAAAAGCATACAATAAATGTTTGGAATTAATGAATCAGGAAACTCTGAATACTGATTATTTAAAATTGCATTTAGATGCTTTAGGGAATAGATATGATTCATACAAATTATATTACAACAAATATGAAGGAGATTTGTTAGTAAACTGTGTAGATGAGACTGAAGTAGATCTCATGATTAATCAGTATTATGAATTAGAAGAAAAGATTCTTTCTTGTAAAAGTCAGGCCTTGAATAAATTAAAATGTGTAAACCAGGCAGTTAATCAGTCTGCTTCAACAAATAAGATGTCTTTGCCAAAACTCCCAGAATTATGATTACCTGCATTTAATCCTGGAGAAAACTGGGAGGAATTTTGGTGAATTTTTAAAGCAGCTGTGCATGACAAGAGTGACCTAGCCTGTGTAACTAAATTATTTTACCTCAAAGGACAGGTAAGAGGAGATGCTCACATACTCATACAAGCCTTTCCCAATGTAGATGACTCTTGCAAGGAAGCAGTTGACTTGTTGAAGGTCACTTATGGTAATATAGAACAAAGTAGGTTGGATCTAGTGAATATCATTGTTAATTTAAAATCTCCAGATCACACTTACAAAGGTTTACAACAGTTTAGAGTTAAACTGGAGAGCACTCTCAAAACTTTAAGTAATAAATATAATCTGAAAGAATCAGACTGGTTATTGAGTGCCATTGTACAGAATAAATTAAGCTGTAAAACACTTCAATGGCTCTCGAACAAATATCACAAGGGTTATTTTGGTCTGGAGGAAATAAGACTAGGTCTACAAGAATTAATTGTTCAGTTGCAGACCAGCCAACTAACTCATTTTAAAGATGCAACACATAATAACTCTGAGGTATCTGTCAAGTTTCACAAAGGGAAAAATTATTCCAATGTTAATAATCAAAATTCATTTCTTAAAAATAGTTGCATAGGTGCATATCAAGTAGCAGGAATCAGAAATAATGATTCTCCACAAGGTAAGAAGAATAAGTACCCTCCTAAGAGTAGCCCAGTTAATAAGAAACCAGTCAAAGAAAAGAGAGATTGTCTCTTCTGCAAGGGTACTCATGTTTCTAAGAATTGCAATGCATACAATTCATGGAATGATATAGTTGAAAGATTGGAAGAACTTGACAGATGTATCAGGTGTTTAGGTAATCACAATGTAAAGGATTGTCATGCCAAATTAAACAACTGTTATCAATGTCACAAAGGAAGGCACCATATAGTCATGTGTAAGAGTATATATGATAATGTTGATAATAATGATAATGTTGACAATCCTGACACAACAGTAGCTAATGTAAAAATTGCTGCTAATATTAATAATGATGGTTTTGCTGAAGTAGCCCTACCTGTGTTACAGGTAAAAATTGATGATAAAAGGCATAAATCAAAAAATGTAACTGCATTATTGGACCAGGGATCCCAGCGTACTTTCATAAAACGTAAATGTCTTGATGGTATGAAAGTACAGATGGGAGATTCCTCAACTTCAAAATTATCTGGTTTTCTCTCGGATAAAAGGTCTCAATTGTATGACACTGTTTATGTTACTGTCAGGTTGGGCAATGAGAAAAAACGTGTTAATGCAGTAATTGTAGATAGACTTCCAGATAAAATATCTACAGTAGGGCTTAGTAAAGCAACAGAAAGAATTTTACATAATGTAAATTTAGCACCTTTTGGTGTAAGTGATGATTCTGTAGGCCCAATAAATATTTTGATAGGTAGTGACTATTATGCCTCCTTTGTAAAGGGTATGGTAAAGAAATGTGGTGTCACCCTTTTGAAGACTGCAGGAGGCCATGTAATGTATGGTAGGATTCCTCGTAATAATAATTCATGACTAGAGGAAACTACAAATACCATAACCGTGTGTCTTACTCATGAAATCGTGCCCCAGTATAATTCTTCCATAGAGGATGGTGTTGAGCCAGTGCACAAATTGTGGGAATTAGACAGCATTGGAATAAATGTAAATGAAGAAAGTCCAGACGATTCTTTTACTCAGGAGCAATACCTGAGAGATGTGAAATTTGAATCTGGACAATACTGGGTGCGACTTCCGTGGAGACTGAACCATCCAGAATTGCGCACTAATTACAGAATGGCATGTGGACAGTTAAAGGCTCAGCTCCGCGAACTGAGTAAGACACCAGAATTGTTAACTGTCTATAATGATATAATTGCTGAGCAGTTAATTAATAAATTTATAGAAGAGGTACCTCCTGAGCAAGCCAAAATTTATGGTCACTATTTGCCACATCACGGAGTGAAGAAGGATTCTAAGACCACTCCTCTGAGAATTGTGTTTAATTGTAGTGCCAGGAGTAACAAAAATGTACCTAGTTTAAATGACTGTTTGATGACAGGTCCGTCGTTGACGGAAAAATTAGGAGATATCTTATTAAATTTCAGAGTGAAGCATTATGCCTTTACGGCTGACATAAGTAAAGCTTTCCTAAGAGTGGGTTTACAAGAGGCTGACCGGGATTGTACCCGCTTCTTATGGCCTGAGAATCCTAGTGACCCACTTAGCCCTGGGGATGAAGTGCCAAAATGTAGTAATGTATTGGGTTTAACTTTGGATACTGAGAGAGATTTGTTAATGTTAAAACCTAATAATTACAGTATGCCCAATAAATTAACTAAGAGAGTTTTGCTTGCTGAAGTTTCCAAATGTTTTGATCCACTAGGTTTAGTGTCACCCCTTACTATAAGAGGGAAATTATTAATTCAGGAAGCATGGAAACTTAAATGTGCTTGGGATGAAATTCTACCTGAGGAATTCATTAACAGGTGGGATGAATTAATTGGTGATTATGAAAAAAATCCAATGGAGTTCCCACGCCAGGTGGCCAATCCAAATGGGAAAAATGTACTCCACTTTTTTTGTGATGCTTCCAAATTGGCATATGGAGCAGTTGCTTACCTTCAATGTAATAGCGTTATTTTTCTTGTTATGTCTAAGGCTAAAGTGTCTCCAATTAAATCATGTACCTTACCTCAGTTGGAATTAACAGCCATTTATGTAGGTGTCAAATTAGCTAATTATATAAGAAATAAGTTGCAGGAGATAAATATTAGCGACACTGTAATTTGGTCTGATAATGACGTATCCTTACAATGGATTCGTAATGGAAACAGTAAAATTGTGTATATACAAAACAGAGTCGCTAAAATTAATCAGATGCAAGAGAAGTATAATAGTTTGGGTCAGCATATGTTAACATTTAATCATATACCTGGTGAAGAGAATCCAGCTGATTTCTTGTCTCGAGGTGTACCTTATGCTAAATTTGTAAATGCTGTATCATGGTTTAAAGGACCGAGCTGGTTGGTAAATAAAGCTAATTGGCCTGTACAAAAGGCGTATATTGCTCCTGTTGAAATTACTGTGACCACCGCTCCAATAGTTTGTCCTCCCTTAGCCATTGATATAAATAGGTATTCTTATTTACCCAAACTAATCAATGAAACTAAGTTGGTGTTTAAATTTTTAAACAAGATGAATATTTCATTTAAGTTTTCACATCCTCTTGAATATTGGATAAAGATGGTACAGGAGGTAATTTATGGAAATGATACTAAATTGATGATGGAAAGAAAAATTGTGAAAGGTTCTATAATAGAGAAATTGGGGCTGTATTTAGAGAACAATGTAATTAGGTGCAGAGGTAGGTTACAAAATGATGAATTGGGTGAGTATGCTAAACACCCTATCTTACTGCCCAAAACTCATCATCTAACAAATTTACTTGTTCTAAATGCCAATAAAAATGTAATGCATGGTGGGGTACAAGATACCTTAAATTGTATTAGGGAAACTTTCTGGATTCCACAAGGATGGCAAAGTGTAAAAAGGGTGATTAAATCTTGTGTAATATGTCGCCGTGTGGATGCCAGATCCTATATGTACCCAGGTCCTTCACCATTGTCAAATGAGCAATTTGAGTCATTTAGCAACGAACTCTGCCCGGTCGAAGTGTGGAAAATACTGTATATATTTTCCAGAAATACAGTAGTTATATGTAAATAGATGGCCATACTGTATTTAATGAAATTTATGTCATAAAAATGGGAAGCTGCACCTGCGCAGAAGACACTCGCCATTTTGGTTTTGAATTGAGAGTAACAGACGTTAGTAATGGGAAGAATTTTTCGTGCTCTAGTGGTTAAATTGGGCTGACACCTCTCAAATAGGAGCCGAAATTGTTGGATGAGCATTCCTGTATAATTTGAGTATCAGGCGACTGGACAAGACAGCTCCAGGAACCTCAGATAAGTCTGTTTATGTTTAATTCTGGCCAGTATTTTCATAAATTAGTTAGTTAGTTAAAGATTAGCCGGTATTCTCCCGGCCCGGGCCTTGTCCAAGTGGTGGCCCGGCCTTGGCTCCCTCTTTAGGGAGTGTCTGAGACCTAAGTCTCCCATGGGAGGAGGCACAAGTACCTCCTCATCTTTGGGACCAACTGTCCCCAGGCCTAGCCACAAGCTAGGCCTCTCTGGTCTGTCATCCCCGCCCCAAGGGGGCAAATGGGAATGACAGTCTTATGAGCTAAAGGCTCGGACTCAGGCACCCACCCTACCCTAGAAGGGTTAGGCATGGTGTCGATGATTTTCATAAATTTAGACAGTGAGGTTTTCGTCAAATTGGTGAGTGATTTTAAGATACTCTCCTTCTGTTATGTAAATGTGTTTATATATAATAATTTTTTAATTTTAATATACAGTCCACAAAATTATATATTTACCAGCATTCATGGTGATACATATTTCATTTGTAATTAATAGATCCAGAGCAACTTGTGGATATGACAGTTGTAGGTATCGAAGGGGGACATTTTTTTGCGACCTAGGTGTCCCAAATTCCTACTTGTCTATGTAACTCTGATAAATAATAATCATCTTTGTTATCATTTACTGTTATGTACATAATGAGTTACATTCAGATAAATGTAATTTTCCACACTAGGAAAAGTGTATGGCAGTATGAGTTAGAAGTAAAACATAAAGTAGCATTGCTAAAGAACAAGGAGGATTTAGGAAGAGTAGGGAATATGCAAACAGCATTTAAAGAATAATGAGGCGTTTTCTCACTACAATAGATTTAATAAAGGAAGTTGATTGGGAAGGTAGGGGTTCAATGTAACTGATATTACAATTATAGGAACTAGGTAGTAGGATACTAAATGCTGTGAAATGTGATCGTGTGGACGGAGAGGCTCCAGTTAGAGTATGGAGGAGAGAATGGCACTCGTTCCAGACCTTAGACAGGGATATGTAATGCCACTAAGGATGTAGCCGGGGGTATTTAGTAATAGTATTTATATTGCTTCAATAGTCACTTGTTTTTCCTTCGAGGTCCATAGTCATAACAATGAATTCTTCCTGCAGCTGAGAGTCGATGTCTGCATTTTGAATTTATAAATCATATGGTGTAAGAATCCAGTCAAGCACGTGTATTTTCTCCAGGTCACAAAGCCTATTTAAAGTCTTCCCTTATTTTTTTATAGTGTGTTGTGTATATCTCCAGGTCACCATCTGAAATGTTTCCACTTTCTTCTAACTGCCATAAATTTGAAAAATGCTGAAAAATCTTTTCTTGCCTATGAAGATTTAAACAGGCCTATTTTACTTGGAATCCTTCTTGAATTGTCCTGGCCTGAATTATCGTAATAATTTTTTTCTGCTGGTGTTTGTGTACTTCATTAAATTTGGAGTGTATGTCTGCCTAACTGAATAAATTTGGAGTGTATGTCTGCCTAACTGAATAAATTTGGAGTGTATGTCTGCCTAACTGAATAAATTTGGAGTATATGTCTGCCTAACTGAATAAATTTGGAGTATATGTCTGCCTAACTGAATAAATTTGGAGTGTATGTCTGCCTAACTGAATAAATTTGGAGTGTATGTCTGCCTAACTGAATAAATTTGGAGTGTATGTCTGCCTAACTGAATAAATTTGGAGTGTATGTCTGCCTAACTGAATAAATTTGGAGTGTATGTCTGCCTAACTGAATAAATTTGGAGTGTATGTCTGCCTAACTGAATAAATTTGGAGTATATGTCTGCCTAACTGAATAAAGAAATCTTCTTTCAACAAACCGGCAGTATCCCACCGAGGCGGGGTGGCCCAAAAGAAAAAACTAAAGTTTCTCCTTTTAAATTTAGTAATATATACAGGAGAAGGGGTTACTAGCCCCTTGCTCCTGGCATTGTAGTCGCCTCTTACAACACGCATGGCTTACAGAGGAAGAATTTTGTTCCACTTCCCCATGGAGATAAGAGGAAATAAACAAGAACAAGAATTAGAAAGAAAATAGAAGAAAACCCAGAGGGGTGTGTATATATATGCTTGTACATGTATGTGTAGTGTGACCTAAGTGTAAGTAGAAGTAGCAAGACTTACCTGTAATCTTGCATATTTATGAGACAGACAAAAGACACCAGCAATCCTACCATCATGTAAAACAATTACAGGCTTTCGTTTTACACTCACTTGGCAGGACGGTAGTACCTCCCTGGGCGGTTGTTGTCTACCAACCTACTACCTAAAGAAATCTTACACTTTCTTAATTCTTCCCACAGTGATGGGTTTACACCTGTTAGAAACTGCACAGTTGAGTAGTATAAGTCTACTAGCCTTTGCAAGATATCACCTCTAGATAGCAACTTTACCTCAGTGTGCAAAAGTAATTGGTTTAGGGTATCTTTATTCTTTTCACATAGTATTGCAAACAATCGCGAGTTGATTGGATGTGCTTTGATTTTATTAATTGATCAGATACACATTTGCAAGGCATCACGCAGTTCACCACTGAGTTTCTTGACTACAAGATGGTGTCTGCGTAATACGCAATGAACAGCAAGTACATCAGATACCTTTTCTTGAGTATAGTGGCAAATCCTCTGTAGCGGCCAACCATTACTGATACACCATCAGTAGCCACTGCAGTAATATAACTGAAGGTTATATTGTGCTTCTCCAAACACTCCTCCAGACACAGGAAATTGTCTCACCTCCTTTTGCATCAGCTTTAAGATACCTGGCAAACAAAAATTAGTTATTAACGCATTTTTTACTTCTACTGTAATATCTCGCACAGACCATGAGACTGTGTGAGCTGCGGAAAGTTGACTCATCGAGTTGTAGAGAGAACTTGGTACTCACCTATTTGTACTCACCTATTTGTGGTTGCAGGGGTCGAGTCCTAGCTCCTGGCCCCGCCTCTTCACCGGTTGCTACTAGGACCTCTCTCTCCCCGCTCCATGAGCTTTATCAAACCTCGTCTTAAAACTGTGTATGGTTCCTGCCTCCACTACGTCATTTTCTAGGCTATTCCACTGCCTTACAACTCTATGACTGAAGAAATACTTCCTACTATCTCTCTGACTCATTTGTGTCTTCAACTTCCAATTGTGGCCTCTTGTTTCTGTGTCCCCTCCCTGGAACATCCTGTCATTGTCCACCTTGTCTATTCCACGCAGTATTTTATATGTCGTTATCATGTCTCCCCTGACCCTCCTGTCCTCCAGTGTCGTCAGGCCGATTTCCCTTAATCTTTCTTCATAGGACATTCCCCTTAGCTCTGGAACTAACCTTGTCGCAAACCTTTGTACTTTCTCTAGTTTCTTGACGTGCTTTATCAAGTGCGGGTTCCAAACAGGTGCTGCATACTCCAGTATGGGCCTGACATACACGGTGTACAGTGTCTTGAATGATTCCTTACTAAGGTATCGGAATGCTGTTCTCAGGTTTGCCAGGCGCCCATATGCTGCAGCAGTTATCTGATTGATGTGTGCTTCCGGAGACATGCTCGGTGTTATACTCACCCCAAGATCTTTCTCCTTGAGTGAGGTTTGCAGTCTTTGGCCACCTAGCCTATACTCTGTCTGTGGTCTTCTGTGCCCTTCCCCTATCTTCATGACTTTGCATTTGGCAGGATTAAATTCGAGAAGCCATTTGCTGGACCAGGTGTCCAGTCTGTCCAGGTCTCTTTGAAGTCCTGCCTGGTCCTCATCAGATTTAATTCTCCTCATTAACTTCACATCATCTGCAAACAGGGACACTTCTGAGTCTAACCCTTCCGTCATGTCGTTCACATATACCAAAAATAGCACTGGTCCTAGGACCGACCCCTGTGGGACCCCGCTCGTCACAGGTGCCCACTGTGATACATCATTACGTACCATGACTCGTTGTTGCCTCCCTGTCAGGTATTCTCTGATCCATTGCAGTGCCCTTCCTGTTATATGCGCCTGATGCTCTAGCTTCTGCACTAATCTCTTGTGAGGAACTGTGTCAAAGGCCTTCTTGCAGTCCAAGAAGATGCAATCAACCCACCCCTCTCTCTCTTGTCTTACTTCTGTTATTTTATCATAAAACTCCAGAAGGTTTGTGACACAGGATTTGCCTTCCGTGAATCCGTGCTGGTTGGCATTTATACTCCTGTTCCGTTCCAGGTGCTCCACCACTCTCCTCCTGATAATCTTCTCCATAATTTTGCATACTATACACGTCAATGACACAGGTCTATAGTTTAGTGCCTCTTTTCTGTCTCCTTTTTTAAAAATGGGAACTACATTTGCCGTCTTCCATACCTCAGGTAGTTGCCCAGTTTCCAGGGATGTGTTGAAGATTGTGGTAAGTGGCACGCACAACATATCTGCTCCCTCTCTAAGGACCCATGGGGAGATGTTGTCCGGTCCCATTGCCTTTGAGGTATCGATGTCCCTTAGCAGTTTCTTCACCTCCTCCTCATCTGTATGTATGTCGTCCAACACTTGTTGGTGTATTCCTTGCTGGTGTCCCCATCTGGTCTGTCCAACCAGAGTCCTTCCTGTCTCTACTGTAAATACTTCCTTAAATCTCGTGTTGAGCTCCTCACATACCTCTTGATCGTTTCTTGTGAGTTCTCCACCTTCTTTTCTCAGCCTTATCACCTGGTCCTTGACTGTTGACTTCCTCCTAATGTGGCTATACAACAGTTTCGGGTCAGATTTGACTTTCGATGCTATGTCGTTTTCATACTATCGCTGGGCCTCCCTCCTTATCTGTGCATACTCGTTTCTGGCTCTTCTACTATTCTCCTTGTTTTCCTGGGTCCTATGCCTCCTGTACCTTTTCCATTCTCTGTTGCACTTAGTTTTTGCCTCCGTACACCTTCGGGTAAACCAAGGACTCGTTTTGGTCTTCCTATTATTTCTGTTTCCCTTGGGAACAAAACTTTCCTCTGCCTCCTTGCACTTTGTTGCCACATATTCCATCATCTCGTTTACTGATTTTCCTGGTGTTGAAGCCCAGCTGCTGGGAGGGTTTTTTCTCAACATCATCGAGCATCTCATCAACTCGTCGTTGTATGATGCTCTCACTCCTTTTATATCAATAATGGCAGGTGTTGTCACAAATGTTTATTATTTTTATAATTAAGGGGGAAGCGCTAAACCCGTAGGATTATATAGCACTTGTGGAGGGATGTGGAAGGTATTCAGGCTTAATTCAGAAAACTAGAGTAGAGATCCAATTCCATAGATCAAGAGCCCCTCGCCAGCTTCAAGGAGCCTTCCTTGACGCTATTTTCATTTTTTCTTTCACTGCCTTATTAGAGGCTCCGAAAGCTCTTAAGGTTGTCTTCCATCTTCGAAGGTTTCAGGGCATCATTATCGAAAGTCTTTTCACATAATACGTACATAGGCATTGTTTCAATGGTTCACGGAAATATAAATCCAATTTTATAAATATTCATGTAAATACTGTCGGCACTTCTTGGTATCAGCAGCTGCCATTTACAGTAAATGCACAACATTCACATCTTTAGTACCGCTGGTACCACTGTGGTGTTGAGAATGTCCTGTGGCTCTCCAACACAGTTTGAGGTGAGGGAGTACGCTCAGTACAGGAAGTGAACAGGAATACTGCACGTATGTATATCCTTCCTGGAACAAGAGAGATGAAAGAGACAAAGGGGAACGTGGAAGATTACAGATACACAACGCAATGCACTTTGCTAGACATTTACTGATCTCCTTTTATTCCCCAGCCATTTATCGACTCCTGGGATAGTCCCGTCGATATATACCACTTTGGGGAACACAGCGTGACTAGAGTTTCTTCAGGGTTAAGAGTTTCTACTTCTATTTACAAGGTAAGAGTTGTTACCTACTTAGCTCATTTAAATTTTATGTTTATGTAACATGTAAATAGGGAACAGGATAAAGTTTGAACCATCTATGGGCCACCGTTGTCACTTGGTCAACTATTTCATCGATGTTGTTATTCTGTACGAACATTTTCCAGACTCGACTTATTCTAGGAATGAATGATTTCAGATGAAGTTATGTTCTTGACAAAGGTACAGTCAGAGTGTAGTTCCAGTTGTGTCCCAACTTGTTGAATAGAAGCTGTCTTCTTGCTGTCCGCGAGGTGGAACCAAGTTTCTCTCTCTCGCTCTTTCTCGCTCTCTCTCGCTCTCACTCTCATGCTTATCCCACTATCTTTCCGCTTCTCAGTCTTCCCTCCCGGTGCCAGCTGCAGGCGGTCGTCAGAATCACATTAGCATGGCAGGGACCACCTTTTGCAGGCGGGGACCTGCAGATGGCTCTCCAGTGGCCCTCACTTTGGGTACTCAGCGTCCGGCTTTGGCCAGAGGGCAAGTTAACAGGCTCCACACTCCCTCTACTGATCAACTTTTCGCTGATATTTACGGACACTCTTTCCATTGGCCAAATGTTTAAAAAGTACTGCATGCACGTACGTAATTCCGCACGCACGGATGCATGCACTTACCCATGCCAGCGAGCACACAAGCACTCACCCAGATAGCTGCACAGACAGATGATAGATAAACAGAATCATAAAAATTGGAATCAAATTAATAAAGGAAGGAGGGGCTGATAGTAACATTAAGAAAAAAATTGCTTAAAAATTAATATAGTAATAATGTTAAAGGACTGAAGGTTTTCAGTGCCAGCAATACAGAAGAGAGTAAAAGAGAAAGTTGATAAATAATTAGTAAAATTTCGGATAACATAGGGAATGATCGTTGGTTTGGTCAGGTATGTCAGGAAACACGACAAGTGTTTCCTGCCGCGGGTCTTAGTCATAAGATGACCCAACTCTGGAGGTTTTTGGTCATCTGACCGAGGGCTTCCGCATGAAAGAGTTGAAGCCAGAAACAGAAAATAGTTAAGCTGGTATGACAAGGTAGAGACAAAATTCGAGCAACAGCTGCTTCCAGCTCAGAATATTTCAGTTTATGTTATCAAAATCTCTGAAAATGAAATAGAGAAGAGAATACGGTTAAACAGAAGATAATTTTTATCTAAATAAACATTAATTATCATGTATACGAAAGGAACGGAAAAGTTACATAATGGGTGAGGGCAGCACTGCTTACACACACAAAACAAATGGTTGGTGGTTTTTGCTGTGTAGGAGAAGAAATAAACTAAACAGAAAGAATAAAAGATGAAGAACGACACGACACATATATGAGATTAAAAAATGTTTGATTTTTTTTTGTAAAGAGAATCTAGACAAGATGGAAAATATGAGATAGAAATTAGCAGGACATTAAGAATTATATTTACGTGATAAAGGCAGACAGAGACAAAGAAATTGAAGTCTTAAGGGCGGATGCGGTCCGCGTTTTAACATTTTTTTTATGAACCGATTACGTTCATTTTTGGTGTACTATTAGAAGGTTATATCGAGTATCCTGTGCTGAAGTTTCAATCATATCGGCCAAAAAGGAAAATGAAATATGCAAAATTTACGAAAAATTACATTTGGCAGGGGAGTCCTACTCAGTGGTAATAATAGAAATAATGCCTTCAAATAATTGTCTATCAGTTGGGTTTTCAAAGAATCAAGGACAGGATAGAAAACATCGAAACTAATGCAAATAAAACCGAAGAGAATGAGTGAGAAACACTTATTTGGTAAACTAATATAAAATGAGAATTTTCAAAATATGAACCAAAATCAAAATATTTGAAGTTTTACCATAATTTTTTATCTAATGCAAATTTTAATCGACACTTCCACTTGACTATTTTCCCAAAATAATCTTAGATCAATGACATGAACAAAGGGAGATTATAATGAGAATAATTCTAATATGACCTAACTGAAAGTAATCTAGTTTAACTTATTTCAAGTGAAACTGTATTGAGAGAGAAGCTACTCAGTGTTAAGACAGAGTTGGAGAACAAATGTGGAGAACAAATGTGGAGAACAGGAATAACAGTAAGATAACGAACACAATCTAAAGAAATAGTAAATGATAACACGAAAAACGAAGATTTAATGATATAAATTCTAAATAAATGTGAGAAACGAGTGACAATTAATGAATATAAAACCTCCGTCTGACATCACTTGAGAGATAAATAAGTTGATAAAATAAATAAAGGAATTTATACGACCTAGAGTAATTATTTACGAAAAGTAACTAGGATAATAAAAAAAATTATTATAATTTAAGATTTTAGTGATATGAATTTAAATTGAATTGCTTATGAAAATGAAACTGAAAATAAATCTTTAGTGGAATTTTATCGTAAATTAAGGGACGTATATAGAAAAGCAACATTAAAAAACCTTCTTACCTTATTTTATCTTCAGAGTGAGACACTGTACTTCCCATCTCCAGGACTGTCGGTTTCCCTGAATCTCTTCATAAATGTTACTTTGCTCACACTCCGACACCACGTGAAGTATTAAAAACCATTTGTCTCCACTTGCTCCTATATGACATGCTCACACATGCTTGCTAGAAGTCCAAGCCCCTCGCACATAAAACCTCCTTTACCCCCTCCCTCCAACTTTTCCTGTGCCCACTCCTACTCCGCATTCCTTCCACTACATATTTATACGCTCTCCAAGTCCTTCTATTTCGTTCCCTGCTCTTTAAATGTCTGAACTACCTCAACCCCTCCTCAGCCCTCTCGACAATGCTTTTAGTAACTCCACACCTCCTAATTTCCAAACTACAGATTCTCTGCATTATATTCATACCAAACATTGCCCTCAGACATGCCATCTCCACTGCCTTCAGCCTTCTCCTTGTTGCAACATTCATCACCCATGCTTCACACCCATATAAGAGTGTTGGTATAACTGTATTCTCATACATTTCCCTCTTTGCTTCCATGGATAATATTCTTTGTCTCCACAAACTCCTCAGTGCACAGCTCAACTTTTTCCCCTTAACCTTTTTACCTTCGTCTTTCATAGCCCCATCTGCTAACAAGTCCACTCCCAAATATCTGCTTATTTTACATGCCCTACCAAACTCGTCCATCAAACTCTGCAGCTTGTCTTCAGAATCTTCCAAAAGCACAGTGTCATAAGCAAAAAGCAACTGTAACAACTCCCACTTTCTGCAAAATTCTTGATCTTTCAATCCCACACTCTCTTGCCAACACACGAGCATTCACTTCTTTTACAACCACGGTGACATCACACATTCCTGTCTAAGGCCTACTTTTACTGGGAAGTAATCTCCCTCTCTCCTACATACTCTAACCTGAGGCTCATTATCCTCGTAGCTCTTCACTGCTTTCAGTAACCTACCTCCTATACCATACACCTGTAACATCTGCCACATTGCCCCCCCCCCCTCCCATCCACCCTGTCATACGCCTTTTCCAAATCCATAAATGCCACAAAAACCTCTTTACCCTTATCTAAATACTGTTCATTTATATGTTTCACTGTAAACACTTGATCTACACATCCCCAGTCCATCCTAAAGCCTTGTTCATAATGATACTGATCTCCACCTTACTCATTCGATTATAACCAGGTATACTCAACAGGCTTATTCCACTATAATTTTTCCACTTTCTCTTTTGTTCCCTTCACTTTTATACAAAGGAACTATACAAGTTCTCTGTGAGTGACTAGTTACCTTACCCTCTTCCATACATTTATAAAATAAAAACACTAACCACTCGAAAACTATATCCCCACCGATACCTGTAACTCTCCATCTAATAACTCTCCTCTCCTATTTTTAACTGTCATATCCATTCGTTCCCTAGGCTTCCTCAACTCATTAATCTCACTCCAAAACTTGTTCTTATTTTCAACAAAATTGGCTGACAGCATCTCACTCTCTCATTTGCTCTCCTTTTACATTGCTTCACAACTCTCTTAACCTCTCTTTTTTTCTCCAAATACTCCTCCTTCCTTGTATAGTTTCTACTTTATAAAAACCTCTCATATGCTAATTTTATCTCTCTTACTACTCACTTTATCTCATCATTCCACCAATCACTCTTCTTCCCTCCTGTACTCAACTTCCTGTAACTCCAAACTTCTGCTGAACGTACTAACACTACATCCTTCAATCTACTCCATAAAACTTCAACCTCATTGCCTATACTCTCACTAGCCCATCTTCCAATAGTTTATATCTTACCCAAACTGTCTCCTCCTTTAGTTTATAAACCTTCACCTCTCTCTCGTACTTGCTGCTTCCATTTTCTTTGTATCCCATCTATGTTTTACTCTGCAGCTACAACTAGAAAGTGATCTGATGTATCTGTGGCCCCTCTATAAACAGGTACATCCTGAAGTCTACCCAACAGTGTTTTATCTACCAATATAAAGTTCATCAAATTGCTGTCATTATGCCCAGTATCATATTTTTCATACATATTGTATTGTCTCTTAACGTGCTAGTGACACCCCTGCTTTTCATTGGGAGGATATTGCATCGTCTGCCGAGTCCTTTGCTTTCGTTGTGAGTGATTTTCGTGTGCAAGTTCGGTACTAGAGGGACTATTACCGAACTTGCACAAGAAAATCGCTCACAAAGAAAGCAAAAGACTCGGTAGACGATGCAACATCCCCCAATGAAAAGTAGGGATGTCACTAGCACGTTAAGAGACAATACAATAAGTGTCAGGGGCCCGAGACTGTTCAACTGCCTCCCAGCATACATAAGGGGGATTACCAATAGACCCCTGGCTGTCTTCAAGCAGGCACTGGACAAGCACCTAAAGTCGGTACCTGACCAGACGGGCTGTGGCTCGTACGTTGGATTGCGTGCAGCCAACAGTAACAGCCTGGTTGATCAGGCTCTGATCCACCAGGAGTCCTGGTCACAGACCGGGCCGCGGGGGCGTTGATCCCCCGGAACTCTCTCCAGGTAAACTCCAGGTAATACCAATTCAATTTCTATGTATAGTTCAATCAAAGGCCCCACACCATCATTTACACTAGGCATCCCAAACTTACCTATAACACGCTCTCTAACCGTTTCTCCCACTCACTCGACATCTCCCAAATTCTCTTCTCTACTCTCCTCTCTTCTACAGGTGCATACACACTTATTATGACCCACTTTTCGTTTCCAACACTTATTTTATTCCACATAATCCTTGAATTTATACATTCATTTTCCCTCTTCTTCTCCCATAACTGATCCTTCAACATTATTGCTATCCCTTCCCCAACTAACTCTCTCAGACACCAATTACTTAATCCCCTTAATTTCTCCCCACTGAAACTCACCTTCCCCCTTCAGTTTTGTTTTGTTTAGAGCTTAGACGTCCCACTTCTTTTCATTCATAACATCAGCAGTCATGTCGTTTCTATCATCTGCACTACATCCACGCACATTCAAACATTCCATTTTCTCTTTTCTTTTTTAGTGGTTAAATAAAATATATTGAAATAACTAAAGAGGAAGTATAGAATTACCTCTGTATTTTGACATAATAATAGTCTTGGTGGGATTTTCAAGGTGATTTACAAAAGTTGTGCAAAAAGATATCTCTATGAGATGGTAAATTGGCAGACGAACGAGAGATGGAACACTCTGCCAATATTTAAAAAAGTGACAATAAAAACCCTATAAAATATAGATCTATTAAGGTTGACAAGCGCTTTTGTAAATATATTGAAAATAAGCCTTAAGGAAAAGTTTATTAAACCCTTCGTTCGCAAACATCTGTTTGGTAAAACATTCACTTTTTGGTCGGAAAATAAAGTCATTTTACCTGAGTCAAGTTAAATGATCAAGAAAAAAAAACGAGTGATTTATTTAGATTTTAAGAATGTGTTTCCCATGAAACACAGTTTTTCAAACTGGAAAATATTGCAAGAATAAAGGAAAATTGTTAAAATGGATGATTTTTGTTTGCAGAGAAAAAGACAGTTAAAAGAGGAGAAAAATGTCCTGGTGCGGGAATGGTCAAAAAGTTGTGTAACAAATTCTCTGTACTTACTCCAAAAGGATTCAATTTAAATAAATGGTTTAATAGATAGAAAAAAACTATATGGATATGTTAGAGGATTATGAAAACACATGCCATTACATATCTGAAGATAACTTTGATAAATTGCCTGAATGAAGTGAGAATGAGCTATGGTAGTTATGATAAGAATGATGGAGCAGGGAGAGGGTGGACCTAGTAACGACCAATGAAAAGACTGGGCCAGGAGCTATGAATCGACCCCTGCAACCACAAATAGGTGAGTACACATACACAGACACACATACATTGAATGCAATCAGAGGAGTGGCGGAGCATCTGGAAGGGAGCAACTTCATAAGTATCAACCAGCAGTTATAGAGATGGTAAACTCTGTTTCTCAAACCTGCTTATGTTCTATGAAAAATATTAGAAGTGAGGAGAGTGAGTGAGAGAGAGAGAGAGAGAGAGAGAGAGAGAGAGAGAGAGAGAGAGAGAGAGAGAGAGAGAGAGAGAGAGAGAGAGAGAGAGAGAGAGAGTGAACTTTACAAGTGGGCCATCGCTAAATGGGAGGTGGACACAAAAAGAAAGCTAGCATCAGGTAGAGAAAGCTCCAAAACCTGGTGGTCCCTGGTCAAGGACAGACAAGGTTATGTGCCTGATGAACTCATTCCACCTCTAAATCGACAGGATGAGACCACCTCTACTAGTAAAGAGAAAGCGAACCTCTTTGCCGAACATTTTGCTACCAAAATCCTGATCCAGCAAGGGACCCTCCTAGGCTAGCTGTGAAAAGTTTGTCATAACTGTCAGCGGTGACAATAAGGCAGGAGGTTCATTTCCTTCTTAAATCGCTTGACCAAGAAAAGGCTGTGGGCCCAGACAAGTTGAGCCCAAGATTGCTGAGAAGATGTGCAGACCAGCTAGCAGCACCTCTAACTCGCATCTTTCAGCACTGCCTAGTACAGTGTAAATGGCCTTCTCTGTGGAAAGTGGCAAATGTAGTTCCTGTTCACAAAATGAAGAGCAGAGCAGAAATCAGCAACTACAGACCAGTGTCACTCCCATCAATCACTGGAAAGATGCTGGAGACAATAATCTCAAAACAAATGAAAGAGTTTTGTGACTATCATTCTCTACTTTGTGATCGTCAATATGGCTTCAGGAAAGGTTACTTTGCTGCTGATCTGTTGTTAAACCTCTCCACAAAATGGCACAAGTCACTGGATGAATCCAAAGTCAGCTGTGTGGTAGCACTGGACATTGCTGGTGGTATGACATCAGGGACTCTTGGGGGAAACTGCAAGCACTTGAAATTGCAGACTGTACACTGTCGCCTCAGTGATTACATTCCAGGTAGGTACTAGTCCCTCTAGGATTTTCCAGGCGTATATAATCATGTATCTCTCCCGCCTGCATTTCAGGGAGTACAGGTTCAGGAACTTCAAGCGCTCACAGTAATTGAGGTGTTTTATCTCCGTTATGCGCGCCGTGAAGGCTCTCTGTACATTTTCTAGGGCAGCAATTTCACCTGCCTTGAAAGGTGCTGTTAGTATGCAGCAATATTCCAGCCTAGATAGAACAAGCGACCTGAAGAGTGTCATCATGGGCTTGGCCTCCCTAGTTTTGAAGGTTCTCATTATCCATCCTGTCATTTTTCTAGCAGATGCGATTGATACAATGTTATGGTCCTTGAAGGTGAGATCCTCCGACATGATCGCTCCCAGGTCATTGACGTTGGTTTTTCTCTCTATTTTGTGGAAGGAATTTGTTTTGTACTCTGATGAAGTTTTAATTTCCTCGTGATTACTATACCGGAGTAATTGAAATTTCTCATCGTTGAACTTCATATTGTTTTCTGCAGCCCACTGAAAGATTTGGTTGATGTCTGCCTGGAGCCTTGCAGTGTCTGCAATGGAAGACAATGTCATGCAGATTCGGGTGTCATCTGCAAAGGAAGACACGGTGCTGTGGCTGACATCCTTGTCTATGTCGGATATGAGGATGAGAAACAAGATGGGAGCGAGTACTGTGCCTTGTGGAACATAACTTTTAACCGTAGCCACCTCAGACTTTACTCTGTTGACTACTACTCTTTGTGTTCTGTTTGTGAGGAAATTATAGATCCATCTACCAACTACCTGTTATTCCTTTAGCACGCATTTTGTGCGCTAGTGAGCATGAGGAAATGTTTGGAAATGAAACACATCAACATGCAAGTGGTCAGGGAGCAGCATGACAACCAGACAACAGAGAACGAACCTTTTAGTGGCCAGTAAGAGGTAGAGTCAATAGCTGAGACTCGACCTTTGCATCAAAAATGGATAATTGCAAAAGCATAGAATATCCTTCTTCCCCAAAACACACACACAAACAGATACAAACAAATGCGTACACAGAATGAAATATCAAAAACGCTCAGACAGGCATACATACACACAAATACACACAAACACACACACGCTACACAAAACCGCGTGGGAGCAACAACTCGTTTTCGTTCGTGAATCTTTAGTAGTTAGTGGCCAGTCAAAGCCACTGCCAGGGTAGTCGGAAGTTGACAGTGTCAGTGAACAACCCGAGAAGTGATACACGATCTGTTCCAATAAGAAAAGGGAGGTGAAGGATACAGATACATGAAAACAATTTGAATCAGTGCCAAGAGAGAGAGTGGAATGGCCATAGGCCTAGTGTTGGTGTAGGTGGTATTGCCACATCCCAATACCAAAATTCAAACAGCAAAAGTGTGACCCAAGCCAGGGAGATAAGAGATAAGGGTAGTTGAGTTAGTGACTCCAGTGTATAGTAAATACAGTGATAGAGGAGTTAGTGAATATAGTGAAGAAGAAATAGAAGAGGTGCCGGAACGGGAAGCATCGTACAGCGCATGAGTGAAGCAGTGCAGACCTGCCAGACGTAACGTATAGCCTTTTTGTGGTTGCTGGGATATTGGTCCTGTATATTACTGATAGCTGAGGATCACAAACCCTGCTCTGGAGAGCTGAATATCATACTTAGGGCACTAATGACTGACAGAGGAGCAGAACTGGGGAAGGAGAACAAAGGTGGGGACCAGAGGCACTGTAGTGCACGTGCAGGCAGTAAGGTGGGGACCAGAGGCACTGTAGTGCACGTGCAGGCAGTAAGGTTGGACCAGAGGCACTGTAGTGCACGTGCAGGCAGTAAGGTGGGGACCAGAGGCACTGTAGTGCACGTGCAGGCAGTAAGGTTGGACCAGAGGCACTGTAGTGCACGTGCAGGCAGTAAGGTTGGACCAGAGGCACTGTAGTGCACGTGCAGGCAGTAAGGTTGGACCAGAGGCACTGTAGTGCACGTGCAGGCAGTAAGGTTGGACCAGAGGCACTGTAGTGCACGTGCAGGCAGTAAGGTTGGACAATTAACACTAACATTGTTTATTCATTAAGTATAACTCCAGGTATACACGTGTAGGTACACAGGCGTTTATTCAGTAAGTATAGCTCCAGGTATACACGTGTAGTTGCACAGGTGTTTACTTATTAAGTATAGCTCCAGGTATACACAAGTAGGTGCACAGGTGTTTGCTCAGTAAGTATAGATCCAGGTATACACGAGTAGGTGCAGAGGCATAGGCAGGGTGCTCCCGGTACAGGCTCTCTCGGTACATAGCAGCATGCAGGTGGAGAGTCTAGGATAGGCCCAAAAGCCTGGCAGCGAGATTATCCCTCCCTCTCCTCCTCCCTCTCCCCTCGCTTGACTCGGGTGGCAGGATAGTAACACACACACGCACACACACACACCCTACCATAATGGACACGTCTCACATACCCACAGTTCACTCTCTACTTGTACCTCCCCTACCTCTCTTTTTACCTCCCTCCCTCCCTCTCTCTTTCCCTCCCTTCCTCCTCCTGCTCCTCCTCCTCCTATACCTCCTCCATCCTCCACCCCACCTCTCCCCACTCTTCCTCCCTAACTACCTCCCCTACCTCTTTCTTTCCCTCCCATCCTCCTCCTGTTCCTCCTCCTCCTATACCTCCTCCATCTTCCCCCCCACCTACCCTCCATTCTCCCCCTCCTTCTCCCCTCGCCTTCTAGGCCTGCAAGCACACTATCCAACCCACACGCCCCATACACTCTAGCACACCCCTCCCTCTCTCTCTCTCTCTCTCTCTCTCTCTCTCTCTCTCTAACTCACACTCAACCACACTCTCTATCACTCTTTCTCTATCCTCCTCCTCTTTCTCTAACCCTCTAGCTCACACTCAAACACACTCTCTGTCTCTCTCTATCATCCTCCTCCTATACCTCTTCCATCTTCCTCCCTCACCTCCAATTCTTTCTCTTCCTCCCTCTCCCCTCGCCTCTGAGGCCTGAAAGCACACTAAAGGCTGATCTTCCCCAATTTACATGCTCCACACACTCTGACTCTCCCTTTCCCCCTCTCTAACTCACACTCAACCACACTCCCTATCTCTCTTTATCCCACTTTCTCTCCCTCCTTCTACATTGCTCTTCCCCCTGTCCCCCTTAGTCTTCCCCCCATCTCTCTTCCCCCTACTGCTGTCATCTCTCCAGCTCACTATCCTTTTCCCCTCCCTGTCTCCTCCTCCCTTCTCCCCACAACAAACACCCCCCTCCATACAACAAACACCCCCCTCCCTCCCCACAACAAACATCCCCCTTCACTGCACTCTTGGCATAACCTCTTCCTTCTGTGAAAAAGAAACATGGGACACCAAAAACCTGGGCGGAGAACCAGAGGAATGGTGGATGAAGCAAGTGGTGGACCTGAGAGAGAGGACTGGGAGGTAGAGCTCACGCAAAGAGAGGAGGAGTGGGGGAGGAGCCTGGAAAAGATCATCAAGAAAATGGAAGAGAAAGCTGAGGAGAGCAGGAAATGGGAATTACAAATCACAGCAGCTGAAGCTAAGATACAGAGCTTAGTAGAACAGCTAAAGAGTCTGAAACAGCCTAAAGAACCAAAGGACAGTACAGCCATGACACCAAGAGCTAGTACATCAGTCACTGATTAGGGGACAGTAGGGGACAAAGGAGATATACTGTATGCGATGACTCCATCGGACCTAAGGGGGGCCTGGGAAAAGGCAGGGAGAACAGCAAGAACTAATTAGGGGACTAAAGTCAATGAAGGAGCTAAGGTATACACAAAGGCTCTAACGGACAACTCCCGTGTCCAGGAACAGATAAGCACAGGGACACCGGATAGGGAGGAGACAGTAAGAAGCAATGCATCAATGACAGGCACTAATTCGAATCAGAGGATGCTTAGGGAAGCACAGTAGGAGGATGAAAGGGAGACGGCCATTTTTGTCTATGGCAAGGAAGGAGGAGGAGGAAAAAACAATTGAAAGCATCATGAAAGCAATAGGAGAGGACGACATGACCCAGCTGACAAATTTTTGGAGAATTGGGTGGTTTGCGAGGGGAAAAAAAGCATCCAGTCAAAGTGATTTTCAAGGCAGAGTCAGCTCGAAATAGAATCCTGCAGGTGAAAGCGTGCCTAAAGGACAATCAGGCATTCTGGAGTGTGTACCTCGATCGAGACAGAACACAAGAAGAAAGGATGACACTGAAAGAGAGGGTGCAACATCGCAAGGAGGGATGGGAGGCAAGGATGGTGGAGAGCAGGAGAAATCAGGCCTACGTGGATGAACAAACGTGACCCCCTCCAGTACCGCCCACAGAAGGAACACAACCATGGCAGTCCCAAAGCAATCAAACGACCTAACCCAAAACCCACTCACTGTACCCTCTGCCCCATCCCCCTAAGCACAAACCTCAACCCCAGAGAAACCCACAGTAACCCACACATCCCCCTCTGCATAAACCCCACCCCCACAGTAACCCTCAGTAACCTGCACATCTCCCTCAGCTCAAACCCCACCCCCACAGAAACCCACAGTAACCCACACAATGTACCCTCTCCCCCATCCCCCTCACCACAAACTCCACCCTCACTGTAACCCACAGCAACCCACACACTGTACCCTCTATCCCTATCCCACTCACCACAACCCCCTACCCCTCTGTAACCCCCCATAGGCCCTTTCCCCACCTCCCTCACCACCACCCCCACCCCCACTGAAACCCCCCATAGGCCCTCTGCCCCCACACCCCACACCACAGACCCCACCCCCACACCAACCCCCTAAAGGCCCCTGCCTGGGCACCTGCTCCCCCTAACCCACCTCTCTCCCCAGACCACAGTTATTGAAAAGAAGTTGAAGATTTGGTACATGAACGCAGATGGAATAACGAATAAATGTGGGAAGTGGCATGAAAGAATCAAGGAGTTGCCCCCAGACATCGTAGCAGTTCCAGAAACGAAACTCACTGGGATAATAACAGATGCATTCATCCCACCTGGATATCAGCTCCTGAGGAAGGACAGAAGGAGCAGGGGGGGAAGAGGGGTTGCATTACTAATAAAAAGCCGGTGGGGTTATCAAGAAATGGAAGGTATGGACGAGATTGGAGAAAAGGATTACATAGTAGGTACAGTTCAGTCAGGGGAACACAAGGCAATCATTGCAGTGATGTATAACCCACCACAGAACTGCAAGATGCCAAGAGAGGAATATGATGAGTGCAACAGAGCATTGGTGGACGCACTAACTGAGGTGGCAAGAAGTGCTCACTCAAGTAGAGCGAAGTTACTGGTCATGTGCGACTTCAATCACAGGGAGATTGATTGGGAAAACCTGGAGCCACATGGGGGTCCCAAAACATGGAAAGCCAAGATGATGGATGTAGTGCTGGGAAATCTCATGCACCAACATGTTAGGGATACTACCAGAGTGAGAGGGGAGGATGAACCAGCAAGACTGGACCTTGTGTTCACCCTGAGTAGCTCAGACATTGAGCACATCACATATGAAAGGCCCCTTGGAGCTAGTGACCACGTAGTTAGGAGCTTTGAATACATCGTGGAGCTAAAAGTGGAGAGGGTAACAAGAGTAGAAAGGGAAAAGCTAAACTATAAAATGGGGGAATACACAGGAATGAGGACCATCCTGCAGGAGGTTCAGTGGGAACAGGAGTTGGTAGGAAAATCAGTAAACGAAATGATGGACTTTGTAACAACAAAATGCAAGGAGGCAGAGGAAAGGTTTGTTCCCAAGGGTAACAGAAATAATGGGAGGGAGAGAACGAGCCCTTGGTTTGCCCGAAGGTGCAGGGAGGCAAAAACTAAGTGCTCTAGAGAATGGAAAAAGTACAGAAGGCAAAGGACTCAGTAGAATAAAGAGATTAGTCGACGAACCAGAAATGAGTATGCACAGATAAGGAGGGAGGTGCAGCTGCAGTATGAAATTGACATAGCATCGAATGTCAAGTCTGACCCGAAACTACTCTACAGCCACATCAAGAGGAAGACAACAGTCAAGGACCAGGTAATCAGGCTCACATACCTCACATACCAGGAGGTATGTGAGGAGCTCAACGTGAGATTTCAGGAAGTATCTACAGTGGAAGCTGAAAGGACAACAGGAAGACAAAACAGTGGCGTTCAGCAACAAGGGATATATCAACAAGTGTTGGATGAATTACACACAACTGAGGAGGAGGTGGAGAAGCTCCTAAGTGACCTTGATACCTCAAAGGCGGTGGGACCGGACAACATCTCTCCATGGGTCTTTAGAGAGGGAGAAGGGACACTACGTGTGCCACTAACCAAAGTCTTCAACACTTCCCTTGAAAATGGGCAACTACCTGAAGTATAGAAGAAGGCAAATGTAGTCCCCATCTTTAAAAAGGGAGACAGAAATGAAGCACTAAATTATAGACCAGTGTCACTAACGTGTATAGTATGCAAAGTCCTGGAAAAGATTATCAGGAGGAGAGTGGTGGAGCACCTGTGGCGGAACAAGATTATAAACAACAGCCAACACGGATTCATGGAAGGCAAATCCTGTGTCACAAACCTACTTGAGTTTTATGACAAGGTAACTGAAGTAAGAAATGAGAGGGAGAGGTGGGTTGATTGCATTTTCTTGGACTACAAGAAGACCTTCGACACAGTTCCTCACAAGAGATTAGTACAGAAGCTAGAGGAACAGGCACGTATAACAGGAAGGGCACTGCAGTGGGTCAGAGAATACCTAACAGGGAGACAACAGCGAGTCATGGCCCATGATGAGGTATCACAGTGGGCGCCAGTGATGAGCGGGGTCCCACAGGGGTCAGTCCTGGGACCAGTGCTATTCTTGGTATATGTGAACAACATGAGGGAAGGGATAGACTCAAAAGTGTCAATGTTTGCAGATGACGTGAAGTTAATGAAGAGAAGTAAATCAGATGCGGACCAGACTGGTCTACAAAGAGACCTGGACAGGCTGGATGTATGGTCCAGAAACTGGCTCCTAGAATTTAACCCCGCCAAAAGCAAAGTCATGAAGATTGGAGGAGGGCAAAGAAGACCGCAGACAGAGTATATACTAGGAGGCCAAAGGCTGCAAACCTCACTCGAGGAGAAAGACCTAGGAGTGAGTATAATACCGAGTACACCGCCAGAAGTACACATTAACCAGATAACTGCTGTGGCATATGGGCGCTTGGCAAACTTGAGGATAGCGTTTCGGTACCTCAGTAAGGAATCGTTCAAGACTTTATACACTGCGTACGTCAGGCCCATACTGGAGTACACAGCACCAGTTTGGACCCTCACCTGGTCAAACATGTCAAGAAATTAGAGAAAGTGCAAAGGTTTGCAACAAGGCTAGTTCCAGAGCTAAAGGGAATGTCCTATGAAGAAAGGTTAAGGGAAATCGGTCTGACAACACTGGAGGACAGGAGGGTCAGGGGAGACATGATAACGGCATACAAAATACTGTGTGGAACAGACAAGGTGGACAGAGACAGGATGTTCCAGAGATGGGACACAGAAACAAGGGGTCACAATTAGAAGCTGAAGACTCAGATGAGTCAAAGGGATGTTAGGAAGAATTTCTTCAGTCATAGAGTAGTTAGGAAGTGGAATAGTTTGGCAAGCGATGTAGTGGAGGCAGAAACTATACATAGTTTTAAGACGAAGTATGATAAAACTCATGGAGCAGGGGGAGAGAGGACCTAGTAGTGGTCGGTGAAGAGGCGGGGCCAGGAGCTGAGTGTCGACCCCTGCAACCACAATTAGGTGAGTACAATTAGGTGAGTACACACCGGAGAATAAAGAGAGTAGTCGTAGAGCCAGAAATGAATATGCACAGGAAAGAAGGGAGGCCCAACGACAATACGAAAATGACATAGCAGCGAAAGCCAAATCTGACCCGAAGCTGTTGTACAGCCACATCAGGAGGAAAGCATTCAAGAACCAGGTAATCAGGCTGAGGAAGGAAGGAGGAGAGATTACAAGAAATGATCGTGCAGTATGTGAGGGGCTCAACATGAGATTCAAAGAAGTATTCATAGAGGAGACAGAAGGGACTCCAGAAAGACGGATGGTGGTGTACACCATTAAGTGTTGGACACAATACATACAATTGAGGAAGAAGCGAAGAGGCTGCTAAGCGAGCTAGATACCTCCATGGGCCCTGAGAGAGGGAGCAGATGTGCTATGTGTACCACTAACAACAATCTACAACACATGTCGAAACAGGGCGACTACCTGAAGTATGGAAGACAGCAAATGTAATCCTGTTTAAAAAAAAAAAGCATTAAACTACAGACCAGTGTCACTGACATTCATAGTATGCAGAGTCATGGAGAAAATTATCAGGAGAAGTGTTTAGGAGCACCTAGAAAGGAATGAGCTTGTCAATGACAACCAGCATGGTGTCAGGGACTGGAAATTCTGTCACAAACCTACTGGAGCTCTATGACAGGGTGACAGCAGTAAGACAAGAGAGAGGAATGGGTAGACTTCATTTTCTTGGACTGTAAGAAGGCGTTTGACATAGTTACAAGAACGGGATTAGTGCAAAAGCTGGAGGTCCAGGCAGCGATAACAGGGAAGGCACTACAATGGACCAAGTAATAAGTGTCAGACAGACATCAGCGAGTCATGGTACATGACGAGGTGTCAGACTGGGTGCCTGTGATGAGCGAACTTCCACAGGGGTCAGTCCTAGCACTGGTGCTGTTTCTAGCATATGAGAATGACATGACGGAAGGAATACACTCCGATGTGCCCATGTTTGCAGATGATGTGAAGTTGATGAGAAGAATTCAATCGGACGAGCACCAGGCAGAACTACAAAGGGATCTGGACAGGCTGCAGTCGTGGTCCAGAAACTGGTTCCTTTAGTTCAACCCCACCAGGCTCAAAGTCATGAAGATTGGTGAAGGGCAAAGAAGACCGCAGAGGGAGCACAGTCTAGAGGGCCAAAGACTACAAACCTCAAAAGGATCTTGGGGTGAGTATAACACTGGGTGCACATCAACCAAATATCTGCCGCAGCATATGGGCACCTAGCAAACCTACGAATAGCATTCCAACATCTCATTAAGGATTCGTTCAGGACCCTGTACACTGTGTACATCAGGCCTATACTGGAATATGCAGCACCAGTTTGGAACCTACACCTAGCCAAGCACATAATGAAATTAGTGAAAGTGCAAAGGTTTGCAACAAGACTAGTTCCGGAGCTAAGGGGCATGTTCTATTAGGAGAGGTTAAGGGAAATCGACCTGACAACACTGGAAGACAGGAGAGATAGGGAGGATATGACAATGACATTAAATGCTGAGAGGAATCGTCAGGGTGGACAAAAACAGGATATTCCAGTGATGGGACACAGCATCAAGGGGTCACAATTGGAAGTTGAATACTCAGATGAAGCACAGGGATGTTAGAAGTATTCCTTTATGTCAAAGAGTTGCCACGAAGTGGAATAACCTCAGAAGATGTAGTGCAGGGAGGATCCATACAGAGCTTTAAGACGAGGTATTATAAAGCTCATGGAGCAGGAAGAGTGACCTAGTAGCGACCAGAGAAGAAGTGGGGCCTGGAGCTGCGATTTAACCCCTGCAACCACAACTAGGTGAGTACACACACACACACACACACACACACACACACACACACACACACACACACACAGGGCAGTCTTTGTTTATGGGCTCCAGGAAGTTGAAGGAGAAACTAATGAAGCAAGAAGGTAAGAGGAGACAAGAGCGATTGAAACTATCATGAAAACAATAGGAGAGGAGGACATGACCCAGCTGACAAATTTTCTGAAAATAGGGGGGTTTGCAAGATGAAAAAAACTTCCAGTCAAACTAATTTTCAAGGCAGAATCGGCTCGTAACAGGATCGTGCAGGAGAAAGCATGACTAAGTGATATATCAGCGTAATGGAGGGTATACCTCGACTACGACAAAACACGAAACTGAAAGAGGGGGTACAAAGATGCAAAGAGGAAAGAGAGGCAAAGATGGAAATGAGCAAGAGAACCCACACTCAGGAGGAAGAGCATATATAACCTCCCTCAAAACCACCTACAGAAAGCCCTCAACTCCAAGAACCCCAATGCAACCATACAATCTAACCCAAAACCCACACACTGTATCCACTGCTCCCACTCCCCTCATCACAAACTCATAGCAACCCTCACCCTCCCCATAGTTCCTCTCCAGGTCTTCCACTTCCCCAACCTCAACACTCTCCTAAGACCACAGTTTTACAAAAGAAGTTGAAGGTTTGGTATACAAACACAGACAAAATAACAAATGAATGTGAAGAATAGCATGAAAGAATCAAGGACATGTCCCCACTCATCATAGCACTCACAGAAACGAAACTCACCAGAATGATAACAGATGCAATCTTTCCACCCAGGTATCAGATCCTGACGAAAGATTAATATGCCTCTGTGAAATAACATTCAGGCTTTTCTTTCTTACTATAAACGCCGATTTTTAACACTATTTCCATCATTATTATCCACTATTATCCGCTAATATCATTATTTTTATCTTTATCCTTATAATATCACTTACAGCCTACTTCAGTAAACTACTAAACTATTTGCAATCACCATGCTGCAATCAACTATGTGTACTTTGTACCGCTGTAGATAGACGGGTTAGGACCTCAATATGTCACTCTATAAATCTTTGGGCTATCCTTGGATGATTGCACATGTGACCCCATACCTAAATGAACCACCATGCTTCCTTCCTTACTACTGGTGTTATATCACACTGCTTGCAGACAATATTGCAGCACACCACCCAGCACGTCTGTAGCATTACGATACCGGTATGCAGAGGTAGCTGAGTGGGATATACCAAGGGTCAGGGCGACTGGCTTAACAAGATGTTATTTATTATATCGACGTTCACAACGGGCATACCATGATGTTCAGTTTGCAGACTCTGGTCGAACATAACCGAAACATCAAGAAACACAATGGCATAAGGAGCAATCTTGCGCTTTTGTATAATATTGTTGTTTAAGGCTGTGCACAATGGACTTAAATAACTATCGAGTTTGTGCAGCCCATTATTTGAGTTATATAGGAGGGAAGACTCAATTGTTTTTCTATGATGGAACTATTGGGTACAATTATCTGGGCTGCAGCCCACCCCGGTGGGTGACCGCAGGAGCTGACGTGGTTAAATATCGCATTCAACACCTGGCCAGCCCTGATTGAGTACTAGTGTTGAGATAACCTAGTTTCCAGAGATTTACCTGTCTAACCAATGTATAAGAGGGGGGCAAAGGGCACCTGGGACCTAGTAGAAACCAGTACTCGATCGGAACAGACCAGGTGTTGAATGTATTCTTTAACCGTGTCAGCTCTTGCAATCACCCACCGGGGTTCCTGATAATACCCTGAGAATTGGGAAAGTAATTGAGCTAAAGATTCCCCACTCCCAATGGCTTGTATTGCATATATATATATATATATATATATATATATATATATATATATATATATATATATATATATATATATATATATATATATATATATATATATATATATGTATATATATCGTGCCGAATAAGTAAAACTTGCGATTTTAGCTTAAATGGCAACGCTCTTCTTGCCAGATGAAGCATACAAAAATTTGTGTTTGTCATTAAATTATTGGAACCTTATCTAAAATATAATAAGTTGGATTAGGCTAAATTTAAACTGCGCTTGTTATAATAAAGTTAGGGGAGTTTTCTAAGGTTCTTTTGGAACAGAATTTTTATTAATTTTTACATTAATGTAAATGAAAAAAAATATATCTTTAAACGTTTATGTATATAATAAATAAATAAATAAATAAATAAACAAATATATATATATATATATATGTATATATATATATATATATATATATATATATATATATATATATATATATATAAATATATATATATATATATATATATATATATAAATATTCTTTCTTTTCTTTCAACAAACCGGCCGTATCCCACCGAGGCAGGGTGGCCCAAAAGAAAAAACGAAAGTTTCTCCTTTTACATTTAGTAATATATACAGGAGAAGGGGTTACTAGCCCCTTGCTCCCGGCATTGTAGTCGCCTCTTACAACACGCATGGCTTACGGAGGAAGAATTCTGTTCCACTTCTCCATGGAGATAAGAGGAAATAAACAAGACGTACCTGAAACCTTGCATTTTCATGAGACAGAAAAATGGACACCAGCAATCCTACCATCATGTAAAACAATTACAGGTTTTCGTTTTACACTCACTTGGCAGGACGGTAGTACCTCCCTGGGTGGTTGCTGTCTGCCAACCTACTACCTTGAATATATATATATATATATATATATATATATATATATATATATATATATATA
>NC_091343.1:29214751-29232651 GCF_038502225.1 Cherax quadricarinatus
AGCACTCACCTACAGTGCTACATCACTAAGTATACTCAGCACTCACCTACAGTGCTACTATCACTATGAATACTCAGCACTCACCTACAGTGCTACATCACTAAGTATACTCAGCACTCACCTACAGTGCTACATCACTAAGTATACTCAGCACTCACCTACAGTGCTACATCACTATGAATACTCAGCACTCACCTACAGTGCTACATCACTAAGAATACTCAGTACTCACCTACACTACTATCACTATGAATACTCACACTCACTATGAATACTCAGCACTCACCTACACTGCTACATCACTATGAATACTCAGCACTCACCTACACTGCTACATCACTATGAATACTCAGCACTCACCTACAGTGCTACATCACTAAGAATACTCAGCACTCACCTACAGTGCTACATCACTATGAATACTCAGCACTCACCTACACTGCTACATCACTATGAATACTCAGCACTCACCTACAGTGCTACATCACTAAGAATACTCAGTACTCACCTACAGTGCTACATCACTAAATAAAAACAACAGCGAAATCATTTTAATACTAGTCCCTGATTACCCAAGTTGTATTATTATTAAACCATACCACGGGCGGGTTGGAACCCGCGGTCAGAGAGTCTCAAAACTCCAGACCGTCGCGTTAGCCGCTGGACCAGCTAGCCACAATAAGATTTGTCCAACTAGGTATATTTCTTCAGTGGTGCCTATGCTAACCTTCCTATGGTGCAGAAATATACCTAGTTGGACGAATCTTATTGTGGCTAGCTGGTCCAGTGGCGAACGCGACGGTCTGGAGTTTTGAGACTCTATGACCGCGGGTTCTAACCCCACCCGTGGTATGGTTTGTTTGCAATCGTGTCATTACGATTTCGTGAGTCATGTATTATTATTATTATTATTATTATTATTATTATTATTATTATTATTGTTGTTGTTGTTGTTGTTGTTGTTGTTGTCATGGAAATATAATATTCATAAGAAATATCTGTAATGCGTGTGTACCAGATCTGTATTACAGTTTAATTTGGTGAACATATATTTGAAGAATTTACTAGCTGGTACTGGAGTCTATTCTCAAAAAAGAATATCGTGTGAATCACCACATACAATCATATAAAGTCTTGGTGATTAATTAACAATTAATATTAGAGCAAGAATATAACCTAACTGCTGGAAACTTAAGCATCAGCCTAATACATTCAGACATACACAACTAACCAAATTCTTCAATAATTTCTACAACAGCCTACTGTGAATAACCAGAGCTACGTGTATATCTGGGTCAATATTTCTTCCTAGGCCACAACTGGACTATTACATTGCATCTCACAAAGCATCAGTTATCACTGACACGACACAACAATGACTCACTTTCTTAACCAATAATTTCATAAAATCGTATTAGAAATAAAAGACCCGCTCGACTTTAATGATATATCGTCACTTAATAACTTTAATACACCAATCAGAAAAACTGAATGTCAAAGAGAAGCTATCAGTATCCCGGACACTAACATTCACGCGTTCCGACAAAATATGTTAAACCTCTACAATAAACACTGTCACCTGCAGTTCAAGCAGAAGCTAAGTAAGAGTCAGTGGTGTAGTTCACGTACCATCTAGCCTCTTATCTTCCACTGACAAAAATAACAACTATGAAAAATGTACACACTGCTTTATACCAAATTAAATACGAGAAATATATTCAGCAGCACTCAGAGCGCTAATACAGGAATATAAACAAAGTTAACAGGATTCACCAGACAAACGGAAATATTATAATGACCTAATAAAAACGTCCTCTAAAATCCTGGGATTATGTAAATGTACTGAGACCAAGGGATTTATTCTTCAATAAATATTATGAACCTCCTGTCCCAATCACTGAATTAACAAATAATATATATATATATATATATATATACTATATATATATATTTATATATATATATATATATATATATATATATATATATATATATATATATATATATATATATATATATATATATATATATATATATATATATATATATATATATATATATATATATATATATATACTATTTGGATTGGGGGGAATATAAAACGTTCGTTACTTTGCGTTGGAAATTTTTTATCAACTGGTTTATCTAAAAAGTGTAGGATTTCTTTAAATATTTTTTTTATTTATACAGTGTGTTCTTTTTATTTAAAAATTTATAAACAACGTGGCAAATGATATGAAAATAGTGATAGACAGATGACAGCAGCACTACAACTCTTGTACAGCTTCATGTACTCACATATTTGTACTCACCTATTTGTGGTTGCAGGGGTCGAGTCATAGCTCCTGGCTCCGCCTCTTCACTGATTGCTACTAGGTCCTCTCTGTCCCTGCTCCAAGAGCTTTATCATACCTCGCCTTAAAACTATGTATGGTTCCTGCCTCCACCACATCACTTTCTAGACTGTTCCACGGCCTGACTACTCTATGACTGAAGAAATACTTCCTAACATCCCTTTGATTCATCTGAGTCTTCAACTTCCAATTGTGACCTCTTGTGTCTGTGTCCCTTCCCTGGAGCATCCCGTCTTTGTCCACCTCGTCTATTCCACGCTGTATTTTATACGTCGTTATCATGTCTACCCTGACCCTCCTGGCCTCCAGTGTCGTCAGGCCGATTTCCCTCAACCTTTCTTCGTAGGACAATCCCCGTAGCTCTGGGACTAGTCTTGTTGCAAACCTTTGCACTTTTTCTAATTTCTTGACGTGCTTGACTAGGTGTGGATTCCAAACTGGTGCTGCATACTCCAGTATGGGCCTGACGTAAATGGTATACAGAGTCTTGAACGAATCCTTACTGAGGTATCGGAACGCTATCCGTAGGTTTGCCAGGCGCCCGTATGCTGCAGCAGTTATAAGAACATAAGAACATAAGAAAGGAGGAACACTGCAGCAGGCCTGTTGGCCCATACTAGGCAGGTCCTTTACAATTTATCCCACTAACAAACATTTGACCAACCCAATTTTCAATGCCACCCAAGAAACAAGCTCCGATGTGCAAGTCCCTCTCAAATCCAACCCCTATCTGATTGATGTGCGCCTCGGGAGATATGCTCGGTGTTATACTCACCCCCAGATCTTTTTCCTTGAGTGAGGTTTGCAGACTTTGGCCATCTAAACTATATTGCGTCTGGGGTCTTCTTTGCCCTTCCCCAATCTTCATAACTTTGCATTTGGCAGGGTTAAACTCAAGGAGCCAGTTGCTGGACCAGGCTTCTAGCCTGTCCAGGTCTCTTTGTAGTCCTGCCTGATCCTTATCCGATTTGATTCTTCTCATTAACTTCACATCGTCCGCAAACAAGGACACTTCTGAGTCTATCCCTTCCGTTATGTCATTCACATATACCAAGAGTAGCACAGGTCCTAGGACTGACCCCTGCGGAACCCCGCTTGTCACAGGCGCCCACTCTGACACCTCGTCACGTACCATGACTCGTTGTTGCCTCCCTGTCAGGTATTCTCTGATCCATTGCAGTGCCTTTCCTGTTATGTGTGCCTGATCCTCTAGGTTTTGCAGTAACCTCTTGTGAGGAACTGTGTCGAAGGCCTTCTTGCAGTCCAGAAAAATGCAGTCGATCCACCCCTCTCTCTCTTGTCTTACTTCTGTCACCTTGTCATAAAACTCTAGTAGGTTTGTGACACAGGATTTTCCCTCCCTGAAACCATGCTGGTTGTCAATTATACACTTGTTTCTTTCCAGGTGCTCCACCACTCTCCTCCTGATGATCCTCTCCATGACCTTGCATACTATACACGTTAGTGATACAGGTCTGTAGTTTAGTGCCTCATGTCTGTCACCGTTTTTAAAAATTGAGACTACATTTGCCATCTTCCATACCTCGGGGAGTTGCCCAGTTTCAAATGATGTGTTGAAGATCTTTGTTAACGGTACACACAATATCTCTGCTCCCTCTTTAAGGACCCACGGAGAGATGTTGTCAGGTCCCACCGCCTTTGAGGTGTCAAGTTCGCATAGCAGCTTCTTCACCTCCTCCTTGGTTATATGTACCTCATCCAGCAGTTGCTGGTACACCCTCCTGCTCTGATTTCCTGGAGTCCTACTGGTTTCCACTGTAAATACTTCTTTAAATCTTGTGTTGAGCTCCTGACATACCTCCCGGTCGTTTCTTGTGAATTCCCCATCACCCTTCCTCAGTCTGATTACCTGGTCCTTGAATGTTGTTTTCCTCCTGATGTGGCTGTACAACAGCTTCGGGTCAGTCTTGACTTTCGATGCTATGTCATTTTCGTATTGCCGCTGAGCCTACCTTCTTATCTGTGCATATTCGTTTCTGGCTCTTCGGTTAATCTCTTTATTTTCCTGAGTTCTCTGTCTTCTGTATCTTTTCCATTCTCTAGTACACCTAGTTTTTGCCTCCCTACACCTTTGGGTGAACCAAGGACTCGTTCTCTTCTTCCCATTATTTCTGTTTCCCTTGAGAACAAACCTCTCCTCTGCCTCCTTGCGTTTTGTTGCCACAGTCCATCATTTCTTGTACTGGTTTTCCTGTCAGTTCCCTCTCCCACTGAATGTCTTGAAAGAAGTTCCTCAAGCCTGAGTAGTTCCCCCTTTTGTAGTTTGGTTTTTCCCATCCTATTCCTGCTGCTCTCTCCACTTGGAGCTCAACAATGTAGTCGAAGCACAGAACCGCATGATCACTAGCACCCAGGGGCCTTTCATACATATCCTCGATGTCAGAACTACTCAAGGTGAATACAAGGTCCAGTCTTGCTGGTTAGTTACCATTGTGTCCTAGGCATATGTCGATTAGACACTAGGCCTGTTGTGTGTGTGTGTGTGTGTGTGTGTGTGTGTGTGTGTGTGTGTGTGTGTGTGTGTGTGTGTGTGTGTGTGTGTGTGTGTGTGTGTGTGTGTGTGTGTGTGTGTGTGTGTGTGTGTGTGTGTGTGTGTGTGTGTGTGTGTGTGTATGTATGTGCATGTGTGTGTGTGTGTGTGCGTACTCACCTATTTGTGTTTGCAGGGGTCGAGTCTTAGCTCCTGGCCCCGCCTCTTCACCGGTTGCTACTGGGCCCTCTCTCTCCCCGCTCCATGAGCTTTATCAAACCTCATCTTAAAACTGTGTATGGTTCCTGCCTCCACTACGTCATTTTCTAGGCTATTCCACTGCCTTACAACTCTATGACTGAAGAAATACTTCCTAATATCTCTCTGACTCATTTGTGTCTTCAACTTCCAATTGTGGCCTCTTGTTTCTGTGTCCCCTCCCTGGAACATCTTGTCTTTGTCCACCTTGTCTATTCCACGCAGTATTTTATATGTCGTTATCATGTCTCCCCTGACCCTCCTGTCCTCCAGTGTCGTCAGGCCGATTTCCCTTAATCTTTCTTCATAGGACATTCCCCTTAGCTCTGGAACTAACCTTGTCGCAAACCTTTGTACTTTCTCTAGTTTCTTGACGTGCTTTATCAAGTGCGGGTTCCAAACAGGTGCTGTATACTCCAGTATGGGCCTGACATACACGGTGTACAGTGTCTTGAACGATTCCTTACTAAGGTATCGGAATGCTGTTCTCAGGTTTGCCAGGCGCCCATATGCTGCAGCAGTTATCTGATTGATGTGTGCTTCCGGAGACATGCTCGGTGTTATACTCACCCCAAGATCTTTCTCCTTGAGTGAGGTTTGCAGTCTTTGGCCACCTAGCCTATACTCGGTCTGTGGTCTTCTGTGCCCTTCCCCTATCTTCATGACTTTGCATTTGGCAGGATTAAATTCGAGAAGCCATTTGCTGGACCAGGTGTCCAGTCTGTCCAGGTCTCTTTGAAGTCCTGCCTGGTCCTCATCAGATTTAATTCTCCTCATTAACTTCACATCATCTGCAAACAGGGACACTTCTGAGTCTAACCCTTCCAACATGTCGTTCACATATACCAAAAATAGCACTGGTCCTAGGACCGACCCCTGTGGGACCCCGCTCGTAACAGGTGCCCGCTGTGATACATCATTACGTACCATGACTCGTTGTTGTCTCCCTGTCAGGTATTCTCTGATCCATTGCAGTGCCCTTCCTGTTATATGCGCCTGATGCTCTAGCTTCTGCACTAATCTCTTGTGAGGAACTGTGTCAAAGGCCTTCTTGCAGTCCAAGAAGATGCAATCAACCCACCCCTCTCTCTCGTGTCTTACTTCTGTTATTTTATCATAAAACTCCAGAAGGTTTGTGACACAGGATTTGCCTTCCATGAATCCGTGCTGGTTGGCATTTATACTCCTGTTCCGTTCCAGGTGCTCCACCACTCTCCTCCTGATAATCTTCTCCATAATTTTGCATACTATACACGTCAATGACACAGGTCTATAGTTTAGTGCCTCTTTTCTGTCTCCTTTTTTAAAAATGGGAACTACATTTGCCGTCTTCCATACCTCAGGTAGTTGCCTAGTTTCCAGGGACGTGTTGAAGATTGTGGTAAGTGGCACGCACAACATATCTGCACCCTCTCTAAGGACCCATGGGGAGATGTTATCCGGTCCCATTGCCTTTGAGGTATCGATGTCCCTTAGCAGTTTCTTCACCTCCTCCTCATCTGTATGTATGTCGTCCAACACTTGTTGGTGTATTCCTTGCTGGTGTCCCCATCTAGTCTGTCCCCCCAGAGTCCTTCCTGACTCTACTGTAAATACTTCCTTAAATCTCGTGTTGAGTTCCTCACATTCCTCTTGATCGTTTCTTGTGAGTTCTCCACCTTCTTTCCTCAGCCTTATCACCTGGTCCTTGACTGCGTGTGTGTGTACATGTGTGTGTTAGTTACCATTTTGTCCTAGGCACATGTCGATTAGACACTAGGCCTGTCGTATATGCGTGCTTGTGTGTGTGTGTGTGTGTTAGTTACCATTTTGTCCTAGACACATGTCGATTAGACACTAGGCCTGTTGTATATGCGTGCTTGTATGTGTGTGTGTGTGTGTGTGTGTGTGTGTGTGTGTGTGTGTGTGTGTGTCAGTGTCCCAGCTAGTATTAATATTATCTGTCACTACTATATGTGTGTGTGTGTGTGTGTGTGTGTGTGTGTGTGTGTGTATGTACTCACCTATTTGTGGTTGCAGGGGTCGAGTCACAGCTCCTGGCCCCGCCTCTTCGCTGATTGCTACTAGGTCCTCTCTCTCCCTGCCCCATGAGCTCTATCATACCTCGCCTTGAAATTATGTATGGTTCCTGCCTCCTCTACATCACTTTCTAGGCTATTCCATGGCCTGACTACTCTATGACTGAAGAAATACTTCCTAACATCCCTTTGATTCATCTGAGTCTTCAACTTCCAATTGTGACCTCTTGTGTCTGTGTCCCATCTCTGGAACATCCCGTGTGTGTGTATGTGTGTGTGTACTCACCTATACTCACCTATTTGTGGTTGCCGGGGTCGAGTCCTAGCTCCTGGCCCCGCCTCTTCACCGGTTGCTACTAGGCCCTCTCTCTCCCCGCTCCATGAGCTTTATCAAGCCTCGTCTTAAAACTGTGTATGGTTCCTGCCTCCACTACGTCATTTTCTAGGCTATTCCACTGCCTTACAACTCTATGACTGAAGAAATACTTCCTACTATCTCTCTGACTCATTTGTGTCTTCAACTTCCAATTGTGGCCTCTTGTTTCTGTGTCCCCTCCCTGGAACATCTTGTCTTTGTCCACCTTGTCTATTCCACGCAGTATTTTATATGTCGTTATCATGTCTCCCCTGACCCTCCTGTCCTCCAGTGTGGTCAGGCCGATTTCCCTTAATCTTTCCTCATAGGACATTCCCCTTAGCTCTGGAACTAACCTTGTCGCAAACCTTTGTACTTTCTCTAGTTTCTTGACGTGCTTTATCAAGTGCGGGTTCCAAACAGGTGCTGCATACTCCAGTATGGGCCTGACATACACGGTGTACAGTGTCTTGAATGATTCCTTATTAAGGTATCGGAATGCTGTTCTCAGGTTTGCCAGGCGCCCATATGCTGCAGCAGTTATCTGATTGATGTGTGCTTCCGGAGACATGCTCGGTGTTATTCTCACCCCAAGATCTTTCTCCTTGAGTGAGGTTTGCTGTCTTTGGCCACCTAGCCTATACTCTGTCTGTGGTCTTCTGTGCCCCTCCCCCATCTTCATGACTTTGCATTTGGCAGGATTAAATTCGAGAAGCCATTTGCTGGACCAGGTGTCCAGTCTGTCCAGGTCTCTTTGAAGTCCTGCCTGGTCCTCATCAGATTTAATTCTCCTCATTAACTTCACATCATCTGCAAAGAGGGACACTTCTGAGTCTAACCCTTCCGTCATGTCGTTCACATATACCAAAAATAGCACTGGTCCTAGGACCGACCCCTGTGGGACCCCGCTCGTCACAGGTGCCCACTGTGATACATCATTACGTACCATGACTCGTTGTTGCCTCCCTGTCAGGTATTCTCTGATCCATTGCAGTGCCCTTCCTGTTATATGCGCCTGGTGCTCTAGCTTCTGCACTAATCTCTTGTGAGGAACTGTGTCAAAGGCCTTCTTGCAGTCCAAGAAGATGCAATCAACCCACCCCTCTCTCTCTTGTCTTACTTCTGTTATTTTATCATAAAACTCCAGAAGGTTTGTGATACAGGATTTGCCTTCCGTGAATCCGTGCTGGTTGGCATTTATACTCCTGTTCCGTTCCAGGTGCTCCACCACTCTCCTCCTGACAATCTTCTCCATAATTTTGCATACTATACACGTCAATGACACAGGTCTATAGTTTAGTGCCTCTTTTCTGTCTCCTTTTTTAAAAATGGGAACTACATTTGCCGTCTTCCATACCTCAGGTAGTTGCCCAGTTTCCAGGGATGTGTTGAAGATTGTGGTAAGTGGCACGCACAATATATCTGCTCCCTCTCTAAGGACCCACGGGGAGATGTTGTCTGGTCCCATTGCCTTTGAGGTATCGATGTCCCTTAGCAGTTTCTTCACCTCCTCCTCATCTGTATGTATGTCGTCCAACACTTGTTGGTGTATTCCTTGCTGGTGTCCCCGTCTGGTCTGTCCCCCCAGAGTCCTTCCTGTCTCTACTGTAAATACTTCCTTAAATCTCTTGTTTAGCTCCTCACATACCTCTTGATCGTTTCTTGTGAGTTCTCCACCTTCTTTCCTCAGCCTTATCACCTGGTCCTTGACTGTTGTCTTCCTCCTAATGTGGCTATACAGCAGTTTCGGGTCAGATTTGACTTTCGATGCTATGTCGTTTTCATACTGTCGCTGGGCCTCCCTCCTTATCTGTGCATACTCGTTTCTGGCTCTTCTACTAATCTCCTTGTTTTCCTGGGTCCTATGCCTCCTGTACCTTTTCCATTCTCTGTTGCACTTAGTTTTTGCCTCCCTACACCTTCGGGTAAACCAAGGACTCGTTTTGGTCTTCCTATTATTTCCGTTTCCCTTGGGAACAAAACTTTCCTCTGCCTCCTTGCACTTTGTTGCCACATATTCCATCATCTCGTTTACTGATTTTCCTGCCATTTCTCTGTCCCACTGAACCTCCTGCAGGAAGTTTCTCATACCTGTGTAGTCCCCCCTTTTATAGTTTGGCCTGTCCCCTTCAGTTCCTGTTACCTTCTCCACTTGTAACTCTACTATATAGTCAAAACTCAGAACCACATGATCGCTAGCTCCAAGGGGCCTCTCATAAGTGAGGGTGAACACAAGATCCAGTCTTGCTGGCTCATCCTCCCCTCTCTCTCTGGTTGTGTCCCTGACATGTTGATGCATGAGGTTTTCAAGTACCACATCCATCATCTTGGCTCTCCATGTTTCGGGACCCCCATGTGGCTCCAGGTTTTCCCAGTCGATCTCCCTGTGGTTGAAATCGCCCATTACCAGTAACTTTGCTCTGCTCGAGTGAGCTCTTCTTGCCACCTCAGCCAGTGTGTCCACCATCACCCTGTTGTTTTCTTCGTACTCCTCTCTTGGCCTCCTGCAGTTCTGTGGTGGGTTATACATCACTCCAATGACTACTTTATGTTCTCCGGACTGAATTGTACCTACAATGTAGTCTCTTTCTCCAATCATGTCCATGCCTTCCATTTCCTCAAATCCCCATCGGTGTTTTATGAGCAGTGCAACCCCTCCTCCCCCTCTACTCCTTCTATCTTTCCTCAGGATCTGATATCCTGTTGGGAAGATTGTGTCTGTTATTGTCTCAGCGAGTTTTGTTTCTGTGACTGCTATGATGTCTGGGGATTTTTCACTGATTCTTTCATTCCACTCCTCATGTTTATTCATTATTCCATCCGCGTTTGTGTACCAAACCTTTAGCTTCTTTTCTATCATTGTGGTCATGCAAGAATATTGGGGTTGGGGGAGCGAGAGCCTTGGTGGGGGCCTATATGGGGCTGTGGTGTAGGTGGGGTTTGTGTTGATGGGGGTGGGGTCAGAATGCCCATAAGGGACAGCTGTTGGGGTGAGGTTTGTGATATGGGGATTGGTGACAGAGGGAACAGTGAGTGGGTTGTAGTATAGGTTGCTCAGTTGCGTTGGGAATATCGCGGGTGGAGTCTTTTGGTGGGAGATTCTGTGGGGTGTGTTTGCCCTTCCTCCTGTGTCTGGGTCCTGCTCATTTTCATTGCTTCTCGTTCCTCCTTGTGTCTCTGTACCCTCTCTTTCAGTGTAGTCCTTTCTTCTTGTGTTCTGTCGCGGTCGAGGTATACTCTCTGGTACCCCTCTTTGTCCCTCAGTCTTGCTTTCTCTTGCAGAATCCTGGTTCGAACTGATTCTTCCTTGAAAGTTACTCTGACAGGCCGTATCCTTCCACTCGCAAACCACCCAATTCTCTGAAAATTTGTCACCTGGGTCATATTGCCCTCCCCTATTGTTTTCGTGATGCCTTCAATCATTTTTTTCTCCTCCTGTTTTATTTCTTCAAAGTTGGCTCCCTTGGCTTCTTGGAGCCCGTACACAAAAACTGACCTCGCCCTTTCCTCCTCCCACTGAGTCTCCATCTGCGTCCTCTGAGGCATTTTATTTCCTTCCATTGACATGTTCTTGCCTTCAGTCCCTGTCATATCTGAAACTTCTATTCTCAGTGGACTGTCTTTCCTGACCAGCTGTCCCTTGCTACTGCAGTTGGCTGTTAGAATCTCTGCATATAGCATACCTTCATTGTCTTCGGACCTGTCGTTTGATCTTAGTGTGCTCGTCGTCTTTTCCCTGGCCCCACGTGGGTCTGATAGGGCCTTCATGTTCGGCATGTCTCCGTTGTTGCTTACCATCCCCTTGTCTGCGCCTGACTTTGAATTTCCTGATGTCACACCTGAATTGTCATTTGTCTCTCTAATCTGTTTCAGGCTTTGCAGTTTCTCTTCTAAGCACTGTATCCTAGCTTCTGCTGCTAAGACCTGTACTTCCCACTTCCTGCACTCTTCAGCTATCCGCTCCTCCATTTTCTTACCAAGCTCTACTATCTTCCTTCCCCACTCTTCCTCCCTTTTTTGGAGCTCTAGCTCCCAGTCTTTCCTCCCTGGTTCGTCCACCAGATCTCTGGGTTTCCGTCCTCTAAGGCCACCCATTTTTTTTTTTGTGTGTGTGTGTGTGTGTGTGTGTGTGTGTGTGTGTGTGTGTGTGTGTGTGTGTGTGTGTGTGTGTGTGTGTGCGTGTGTGTGTGTGTGTGTGTGTGTGTGTGTGTGTGTGTGTGTGTGTGTGTGTGTGTGTGTGTGTGTCTGTGTGTGTGTGTCTGTGTGTGTGTGTCTGTGTGTATTCTCATCTAATTGAGGTTGCAGAGGTCGAGTCACAGCTCCTGGCCCCGCCTTTCCACTGGTCGCTACTAGGTAACTGTCCCTGCTACATGAGATTTATCATACCTCTTCTTGAAGCTATGTATAGAACCTGCTTGCACCACATCACTTTCCTCCTGACTATTCCACTTCCTGACAACTCTGTGACTTACGAAATACTTTGTAACATCCCTGTGAGTCATCTGAGTCTTCAACTTCCAACTGCGACCCCATGTTGTTGTCACATCTCTGTAACATCATGTCTGTCCTCTTTTTTCAATTTATTAGCACACTTAGTTATTGCCTCTGTACCTGTGGGTGAACCAAAGGCTCGTTCTGGTCTACCCATTATTTCTGTTGCTCTTGGCAACGATCCCCTCCTCTGCCTCCTTGCATTTTGTGGTCACGTTTTCCATCACTCTGTTTTCCTCCAGTTATCTTTCCTACTATACCTCATACAGAAAATTCCTTATGATTGTGTATTCCCCTCTTTTATAGTTTGGCTTTTCCTCTCCTATTCATGCTGCTTCACTTTCCACTTTTAGCTTTACAATGTATTCGAAGCTCAGGACCATTTGATCACTAGTTATGAAGACCCTTTCATAAGTTATGTCCCCAATATCTGAGCTACTCAAGGTGAATATGAGGTCCAGACTTGCTGGTGCACGCACTCCATTATGACGCTTCTAGCACGACTCAAAAGAATTTTTCCCTTACTATTTTTTGTTAGTCTTGAAGCACTGCATAACTCCTGATGACACAGAGAAAGATCTTGAGCTAAACATTTCCCTCCCCATGTGGTTTGATGTGCATTGTTGTTAATAGCCTGTTTGCGATTGTATTGCATATATATATATATATATATATATATATATATATATATAAATATATATATATATATATATATATATATATATATATATATATATATATATATATATATATATATATATATATATATATATATATATATATATAAATATACATTTCTGAGGATGAGGGTCCCCAGTCCAGTCATACCTGTGTTTAATCAACAATTTATATTCTTTCGGAGACATGGCGCTGCCTCACCCAACTTGTCATTATTTCCATCAAAATGGTAGTATCCGGCGATCACGTACCGTCACTTCAAATTAAACCAGGTCTCATTTATTACAATAACATCAAAGTTTCTTGCACATGAAACCAGATGTAATTTGTTCATCTCTCTTTCACTTCTGTTATTTGAAAAAAAAATATTTTAAGATTATTTTTGGTCTGTGTCTTTTTCTTTTTCACTTTTCGTTTCAAAATTTCTGTTGTAATTTTCTTTACCCAGTGTAAAGTGATGAAGGTTATTTACAATGTCTACATTAACACAAGCTTGATTACTTAAATAGCTCAAATCGCTGGTCTATTTCTACTCACTAAACTCTTACTACTATTTCTAGTTTGAAGCCCCAACAGGTCCCTCTACTGCACTGGCTAGTGCCCCCACACCTACCTTAGACAAGTGAATACTATCCCTGACATACATGTCATTTCTGCCATGGAAGAGGTAGAAGTTGTCTATAAATGGTACTGCAATGTCCTTACAGTGTTTGTCCAGCCAGAAATTATCATCAGTTGCCCTGTGCAACCATTCATTTCCAACTCCTCTCCATGACAAAATGCCAAATAATACAAATTGCATTCCTTTATTCCTAATTATGTCTGTTGCTGACCTATTCCTGCTAATTAGGTCTTTACTCTTATGCCTGTTAACATCGTTGCCTCCAGCACTGATACAGATAATAGGATTGCTCCCATTACCTATCATGATGTTGTTAGTAAAGTTCGTTGATGGAGTGATGGAAGCAAGGGATACAACTCTTGGATATTTTAGTGGTGTTGTATTTGGTAAGGATAGAAGAGCCCAGCCTTTCCATCTGTCCATCTCTTAAGCCACGTTGAACCTGAAAGCCTCTCGACCTGTGTGTGGGGAACACAGTGATTACGTGACTTCAGATTTGGCCAGGGATCCCACCTACAAATGTTACTAAGAAATATTTGTAGACGAATGGTTCAGAGAACCGACATGTCGGTTCTCTGAACCATTCATCTACAAACCTGTCAGACACTGCAACTTCTTGGGATCTTAATACTTAGGAATTCTTCGCTTGCCTAATTCTTGGGCACGACCTACTTCCACATTGAACAAATGTGACACCACCTATGACTGCTGCACCTCTCGGTGCTGCTTCTCCGCTCATATGCCGTATTCAATTCAAGATTGATGGACTGAACACATCGACTCAAGGTTGAGGGACTGATTACCTCATTCTACTCCTGTTCTTCAAGTTTCTCCTACGTATGGACTGATGAAGCCACTGTGTGGCGAAACGTTTCCTCAATAAAGATACCCAAGAGTTGCACATGTGTCTAATTTATCAACTACGAAATATATATAAATATACTACACAAGTAATACTGTTGACAATGTTACCAAGACAGACAACAATATCCTCCATTCCCGACCCAGGAAAACATCCCCTTTTGCCTCCTCTTCCTATCTCGTAGACAAAATGCTCTATCCATGAACTCATTATGACTGTTCTCAATTATATGAATGTTTTTACCTTCAATGGCAGTGTCCGTTGTGACATTCTCAATGGGATTCGTGTGGTTGTCCTGGATCGATTTTGTTAACACAGAGAAACAGTTGGTTGTTGGTCTCCACTACAGTCTCCTGGACCTCCTTATATTCGGCATCATCGTATTCATTCTACCCAGCATCTAATCCTTAGTCCCATCATCGATAAGGCTCTTCTCGAGAGCCTTGTTCCGGGGAAATCCTTGCATACGCCTTTATGCCATTGAATCTCTATTCTAGCTTCTTTAACTCTGTCATAACCTGAAGATACAGTTGCTCAAAGCTGAGGGAAACCATTATCATAATCTCAGTTAGCCAAGAATGGAGAGGTCACTAGGTATATCTTCACACGATATAGATCAACTCACCACTAAACATGTATTGCCTGTGCAGCTTCAGCTATACTATGAAAAATGTCAAACTTGCATCCATTTCCACGTACTTACTATACACTTGTCAGGTCAAGCTAGAGGACTCCACATTGATAATCATTCAGCCTCGCAAAATCGGCTGCACTAAAATAAAAAATATTTTCATAATTGAAGCTACTAGGGTAATTTCATGATATATTGAAATTGAGTGATTTGTGATCGCTTTCTCCAAATCGCCAAAATCTCAACATTATTAATTTCCGATTCCTTGTTAGCAGGAACCAAGTAAACAGGTTATTTCCTTAGCTGGTTCTGTCACAAACTTCTCTAGAAACGAAATATGGATAGCATCAACAAAGTCGCTAGACTTAAAATATCCTGCCAAATTTCTCCATTCATTATGGCTACTGTTAAAATCTCCCTTGACACAACTCAGCATTTAGCGAGTCTTTAAACAGACGAAGGGTCGACAATCTAAATTATTTTTTTATGACTGACACTTAAAATTTGGGTAATTCAAGAATTTCTGATATAATCCTAACACCACTGGGCCCTGAGAAAGAAATAAATGACATCTCTATGTAATCTGCACCAGAACCAGACTCGTGAAACTCCATCTTCATTGATAACTGCATGAAACCCCTTCCACATGCTTTAATAGTCTAAGAAGATGAAGCACAGATACAGAGGTCATCCAATAGTCACTAAAAACAACAGATATAGCCCCACGCCATAATTGTGTCAATAAAACAATTGCAGAACGATATCACTAACATCTAACATAAAAATCTTTGAAAGGGTTATAAGAAGCAAGATCGCCAACCACATGGATACCCAACAATTGTACAATCCAGCGCAACGTGGGTTTACAGCAGGTTGCTCCTGCCACTCACAACTACTGGACCACTATGACATGGTTTTGGATGCACTTTGCTAAAAACCCTCGATAAGTGCGATCATGGTATAATATCACACAAAATGCGTGATAAAGGAATAAACGAAAGAGAGGGTAGATGGATATATAACTTCCTAACAAATAGAAGACAAAGCGTAACAGTAAACAGCGTAAAGTCAGAAGCGGCTACAGTGTAAAGCTGTGTTCCACAAGGCACAGTACTCGCCCCCATCCTTTTCCACAACTCATAACTAACATAGAAAGATATGTAAGCCACAGCACCGTGTCCTCTTTTGCTGATAATACCAGAATTTGCATGACAGTGTCCACCATTGAGAACACTGTAAATCTCCATGTGCACTTTAACCAGCTCTAAATAGGCCTCAGAAAACAATATGACATTCAATAAAAACAAATTTCAGTTACTCAGCTATGGAAAACTTGAGGAAATAAAAACTGGATCGGAGTATAAAGCAAATTCCAACCACACAATGGAACGAAAAACTAATGTGAAGGACCAGGGAGTCATAAAGTTAAGAAAATCTCGCTTTCAAAGACCATAACAATGTCTCCACTACATCTGCTAGGAAAATGATAGGATGGATAATGAGAATATTCAAAACTAGGGTTACAAAGCCAATGATGATTTTCTTCAAATAGCTTGTTCTCTCTAGACTAAAATGTTGCTGTACACTAATAGCCCCTTTCAGCTCAGGCGAAATTGCAGACTGGAAAATATACAGAGAACTTTCACTGCATGTATGAGTACAATAAACACGTAAATTACTGGGAACTGTCGAAGTCCCTTGACCTGTACTCCTTGGAATGCAGGCGAGAAAGATATATCATACAATTGGAAAATCTTAGAGGGAATAGTCCCAAATCTGCAAACGGAAATCACTCCCTATAAAAGTAAAAGACTTGGCAGGCATTGAAACATCACCCCAGTGAAAAGCAGGGGTGACATGAGTAAGCTAAGAGACAACTCAATAAATATCAGGGGCCCAAGACTGTTCAACTCCCTCCCAGCATGCATAAAGAGGATTACCAGTTGACCCCTTGCTCTTAGATAGGTTTGCTTGCGGCCAGCAGTGACAGCCTGGTTGATCAGGCCCTGATCATCCGTGAGGTCTGGTGATAAACGCGACCACGGGGGCTTTGACGCCGTAATACCCTTCGGGTAGATTCCAGGTGTGTCCCTCTTGCTGCAATCTTTTGTTTCCAGACCCACACCCATTCCTCTGTCTTCAGTCAGTTTAATGATCTGGATTATTCAGAAGCCAAGAAGCTTCAGCTGAACGCACTTTAGAAGAGTAATATGTGTATTTAAACTCCATTAAATGAATGCTATATAAAAAGATAAGAAACCTACAGGCCTTAAACACCCTTAACAGGTTTAACAGTGACAATATGAGGTTTCAAGGAGGGGGTTTCAAGGAGGGGGTTTCAAGGAGGGGGTTTCAAGGAGGGGGTTTCAAGGAGGGGGTTTCAAGGAGGGGGTTTCAAGGAGGGGGTTTCAAGGAGGGGGTTTCAAGGAGGGGGTTTCAAGGAGGGGGTTTCAAGGAGGGGGTTTCAAGGAGGGGGTTTCAAGGAGGGGGTTTCAAGGAGGGGGTTTCAAGGAGGGATTTATTCTAACTGCAAAATCCTTGACAATAAAGAACTGTTCTTTACTAAATTGATCCTCAAGTTATCTTTCTGTTAAAATAGATTAGTTAGAGAAGAACATTATGTAAATGACTTTTTATACAGACTTTTGACATTTTATTCATTTGATATAAATATCTATATCACCTAAAAAAACAGATATAATTGCAAAAAATTATGATCCATAATTATGATAATAAACAGTGAGTATACATTCTCGAGGTCATACACCAAGTTATCTCCATGATAGTTATGGACACTATACGTATATATAGAATTAATGGCAAATTTGCATTAACGAACTACAACAATAATTCGTTCGTTTTCCCCGGTAATATACACCTGCAGTGAGTCATATACACCGACTAGTTTATATTACACACGTGCAGCACGTGGGTAACTTTGTTTATGTGAAGTAAGGATAATAATAATAATAATAATAATAATAATAATAATAATAATAATAATAATAATAATAATAATAATAATAATAATAATAATAATAATAATAATAATAATAATAATAATAATATCTTTATTTACTACAAGTACATGTACAAGGTATACAGATCATACCTGACATCAGTATATAGAAAGACCTTTG
>NC_091343.1:29232751-29240251 GCF_038502225.1 Cherax quadricarinatus
AAATGTCTTGAGCTTCTGCAGGATTCGAGGCCTTTTCATACTGTTTTATATGAGCAGGTACATATATACCTTCACATCTCAGCAGGTACATATATACCTTCACATCTCAGCAGGTATATATATACCTTCACATCTCAGCAGGTATATATATACCTTCACATCTCAGCAGGTATATATATACCTTCCCATCTCAGCAGGTATATATATACCTTCACATCTCAGCAGGTATATATATACCTTCCCATCTCAGCAGGTATATATATACCTTCACATCTCAGCAGGTACATATATACCTTCACATCTCACCAGGTACATATATACCTTCACATCTCAGCAGGTACATATATACCTTCACATCTCACCAGGTACATATATACCTTCACATCTCACCAGGTACATATATACCTTCACATCTCAGCAGGTACATATATACCTTCACATCTCAGCAGGTATATATATACCTTCACATCTCACCAGGTACATATATACCTTCACATCTCAGCAGGTACATATATACCTTCACATCTCACCAGGTACATATATACCTTCACATCTCAGCAGGTATATATGTACCTTCACATCTCTGCAGGAATATATATACCTTCACATCTCTGCAGGTATATATATATACCTTCACATCTCAGCAGGTATATATATACCTTCACATCTCTGCAGGAATATATATACCTTCACATCTCACCAGGTACATATATACCTTCACATCTCAGCAGGTATATATATACCTTCACATCTCAGCAGGTACATATATACCTTCACATCTCACCAGGTACATATATACCTTCACATCTCACCAGGTACATATATACCTTCACATCTCTGCAGGTATATATATATACCTTCACATCTCTGCAGGTATATATATGCCATCACATCTCAGCAGGTATATAGGATCTTCTTCATTTGAGCAGGTGGGAAAAATCCTTCCGAAGAGAACGTATACTTTAACTCTTCCCGTGAGAGGATGTTCTTCGTCTGTAAGTAGGTATATATGATGCTCTTTGAAATAGGTGCTATATATAATTTTTCCCATTTACAGTATGAACACGTTTATAGGATATCCAGTGAGTCCAGGAGCACAGGATCCACCTTTGGGAAACAAGGACGTGGGATCTTTCTCAGTGTACCTCAAACTCTGATTTATATTAACCTTCTTACTGATTTAAATGATGAAGTCAATTGTAGCATGCTACAAGTATGTTACATTTTACTTAGTGTATATCACACTCCCATATAGGCTGCCTCCCGTGCAGTTAACTGGGTGCTAAGGATTTAACAATTAATAGGTACTTGCCGATAAGTCAGTACCTTGATTCATTAGCCAATCACAGACAAACCTGTCAAAGCTGTATCAATGTGGTTCACTTGTGCCAAGCGAACTTACAGACATGTCTGTGCTGCTGGTCGAGCAAGGTACATTCTCTGGCTTTTGCTTTTGCCCTCTTGTTTCACCATGTTGAACACTTACTACTCCACCACTGTACATATTGTAAATACCAGCTTGTTAATATTTGGTGAAGGAAACTACAAGTCATTTACTGTATATATTGTTGAGTTCTGTTAACTCCACTTTCACCCCATTACTACCAGGTACACAGGCCATACTATATCTGTGTTCGTAATATCAAGTATTACTGGCACAGTATGATGCAAAATAAATTACATCAATAATTTCTAACAGGCAGGCAACCATAGAAGCCCGACGCTTCCTGGAATTAAAGATTGCAAAGGAATTCACGCGAGCAGATGGAAGCAGTCAGCTGTACGTGGCCCGCGAGAGTATCTTCCCTGGACTGTCTGGATGGCCCATTCCCCATGATGCACCTTACAAGACTGTGTTAGATCGTTGCATCATGGCAGTCAAAGAGGTGAGTGAAATATAGTTACAAGAGATGAAAATATTCAATCTTGGTAATTGCATAGAGGAACTCTTCATTAGAAATTTTGAAATGGAAATATATATTTATATATATATATATATATATATATATATATATATATATATATATATATATATATATATATATATATATATATATATATATATATATATATATATATATATATATATATATATATATATATATATATAGGATTGCTGGTTTCTTTTTCTGTCTCATAAACACGCTAAGATAACAGGGATATCTTGCTACTCCTACTTACACTTTGGTCACACTTCACAGACACGCACATGCATATATATATATACATACATCTAGGTTTTTCTCTTTTTTCTAAATAGCTCTTGTTCTTTTTTATTTCTTCTATTGTCCATGGGGAAGTGGAAAAGAATCTTTCCTCCGTAAGCCATGCGTGTCGTATGAGGCGACTAAGATGCCGGGAGCAATGGGCTAGTAACCCCTTCTCCTGTATACAATTACTAAAAAAGAGAAGAAGAAAAACTTTATAAAATTGGGTTGCTTAAATGTGCGTGGATGTAGTGCGGATGACAAGAAACAGATGATTGCTGATGTTATGAATGAAAAGAAGTTGGATGTCCTGGCCCTAAGCGAAACAAAGCTGAAGGGGGTAGGAGAGTTTCAGTGGGGGGAAATAAATGGGATTAAATCTGGAGTATCTGAGAGAGTTAGAGCAAAGGAAGGGGTAGCAGTAATGTTAAATGATCAGTTATGGAAGGAGAAAAGAGAATATGAATGTGTAAATTCAAGAATTATGTGGATTAAAGTAAAGGTTGGATGCGAGAAGTGGGTCATAATAAGCGTGTATGCACCTGGAGAAGAGAGGAATGCAGAGGAGAGAGAGAGATTTTGGGAGATGTTAAGTGAATGTATAGGAGCCTTTGAACCAAGTGAGAGAGTAATTGTGGTAGGGGACTTGAATGCTAAAGTAGGAGAAACTTTTAGAGAGGGTGTGGTAGGTAAGTTTGGGGTGCCAGGTGTAAATGATAATGGGAGCCCTTTGATTGAACTTTGTATAGAAAGGGGTTTAGTTATAGGTAATACATATTTTAAGAAAAAGAGGATAAATAAGTATACACGATATGATGTAGGGCGAAATGACAGTAGTTTGTTGGATTATGTATTGGTAGATAAAAGACTGTTGAGTAGACTTCAGGATGTACATGTTTATAGAGGGGCCACAGATATATCAGATCACTTTCTAGTTGTAGCTATACTGAGAGTAAAAGGTAGATGGGATACAAGGAGAATAGAAGCATCAGGGAAGAGAGAGGTGAAGGTTTATAAACTAAAAGAGGAGGCAGTTAGGGTAAGATATAAACAGCTATTGGAGGATAGATGGGCTAATGAGAGCATAGGCAATGGGGTCGAAGAGGTATGGGGTAGGTTTAAAAATGTAGTGTTAGAGTGTTCAGCAGAAGTTTGTGGTTACAGGAAAGTGGGTGCAGGAGGGAAGAGGAGCGATTGGTTTAATGATGATGTAAAGAGAGTAGTAAGGGAGAAAAAGTTAGCATATGAGAAGTTTTTACAAAGTAGAAGTGATGCAAGGAGGGAAGAGTATATGGAGAAAAAGAGAGAAGTTAAGAGAGTGGTGAAGCAATGTAAAAAGAGAGCAAATGAGAGAGTGGGTGAGATGTTATCAACAAATTTTGTTGAAAATAAGAAAAAGTTTTGGAGTGAGATTAACAAGTTAAGAAAGCCTAGAGAACAAATGGATTTGTCAGTTAAAAATAGGAGAGGAGAGTTATTAAATGGAGAGTTAGAGGTATTGGGAAGATGGAAGGAATATTTTGAGGAATTGTTAAATGTTGATGAAGATAGGGAAGCTGTGATTTCGTGTATAGGGCAAGGAGGAATAACATCTTGTAGGAGTGAGGAAGAGCCAGTTGTGAGTGTGGGGGAAGTTCGTGAGGCAGTAGGTAAAATGAAAGGGGGTAAGGCAGCCGGGATTGATGGGATAAAGATAGAAATGTTAAAAGCAGGTGGGGATATAGTTTTGGAGTGGTTGGTGCAATTATTTAATAAATGTATGGAAGAGGGTAAGGTACCGAGGGATTGGCAGAGAGCATGCATAGTTCCTTTGTATAAAGGCAAAGGGGATAAAAGAGAGTGCAAAAATTATAGGGGGATAAGTCTGTTGAGTGTACCTGGTAAAGTGTATGGTAGAGTTATAATTGAAAGAATTAAGAGTAAGACGGAGAATAGGATAGCAGATGAACAAGGAGGCTTTAGGAAAGGTAGGGGGTGTGTGGACCAGGTGTTTACAGTGAAACATATAAGTGAACAGTATTTAGATAAGGCTAAAGAGGTCTTTGTGGCATTTATGGATTTGGAAAAGGCGTATGACAGGGTGGATAGGGGGGCAATGTGGCAGATGTTGCAAGTGTATGGTGTAGGAGGTAGGTTACTGAAAGCAGTGAAGAGTTTTTACGAGGATAGTGAGGCTCAAGTTAGAGTATGTAGGAAAGAGGGAAATTTTTTCCCAGTAAAAGTAGGCCTTAGACAAGGATGTGTGATGTCACCGTGGTTGTTTAATATATTTATAGATGGGGTTGTAAGAGAAGTAAATGCGAGGGTTTTGGCAAGAGGCGTGGAGTTAAAAGATAAAGAATCACACACAAAGTGGGAGTTGTCACAGCTGCTCTTTGCTGATGACACTGTGCTCTTGGGAGATTCTGAAGAGAAGTTGCAGAGATTGGTGGATGAATTTGGTAGGGTGTGCAAAAGAAGAAAATTAAAGGTGAATACAGGAAAGAGTAAGGTTATGAGGATAACAAAAAGATTAGGTGATGAAAGATTGAATATCAGATTGGAGGGAGAGAGTATGGAGGAGGTGAACGTATTCAGATATTTGGGAGTGGACGTGTCAGCGGATGGGTCTATGAAAGATGAGGTGAATCATAGAATTGATGAAGGAAAAAGAGTGAGTGGTGCACTTAGGAGTCTGTGGAAACAAAGAACTTTGTCCTTGGAGGCAAAGAGGGGAATGTATGAGAGTATAGTTTTACCAACGCTCTTATATGGGTGTGAAGCGTGGGTGATGAATGTTGCAGCGAGGAGAAGGCTGGAGGCAGTGGAGATGTCATGTCTGAGGGCAATGTGTGGTGTGAATATAATGCAGAGAATTCGTAGTTTGGAAGTTAGGAGGAGGTGCGGGATTACCAAAACTGTTGTCCAGAGGGCTGAGGAAGGGTTGTTGAGGTGGTTCGGACATGTAGAGAGAATGGAGCGAAACAGAATGACTTCAAGAGTGTATCAGTCTGTAGTGGAAGGAAGGCGGGGTAGGGGTCGGCCTAGGAAGGGTTGGAGGGAGGGGGTAAAGGAGGTTTTGTGTGCGAGGGGCTTGGACTTCCAGCAGGCATGCGTGAGCGTGTTTGATAGGAGTGAATGGAGACAAATGGTTTTTAATACTTGACGTGCTGTTGGAGTGTGAGCAAAGTAACATTTATGAAGGGATTCAGGGAAACCGGCAGGCCGGACTTGAGTCCTGGAGATGGGAAGTACAGTGCCTGCACTCTGAAGGAGGGGTGTTAATGTTGCAGTTTAAAAACTGTAGTGTAAAGCACCCTTCTGGCAAGACAGTGATGGAGTGAATGATGGTGAAAGTTTTTCTTTTTCGGGCCACCCTGCCTTGGTGGGAATCGGCCGGTGTGATAATAAAAAAATAATATATATATATATATATATATATATATATATAAATATGTCATGGTAGATAAAAGACTGATGGGTAGACTTCATGATGTGCATGTTTGTATAAGGACTACAGGTATATCAGATCACTTTTTAGTTGTAGCAACAGTGAGAGTAAAAGGTAAACGGGATACAATGAGAATCAAAGGGGCAAGTAAGAGAGAAGTGAAGGTTTATAAAGTAAGGGAGGCGGCAGCGGGTATAATGAAAGAGGGTAAAGCAGCTGCGATTGATGGATTAAAGACAGAAATGTTAAAAGCAGGTGGGGATATAATTTTGTAGTAGTTGGTGCTTTTATTTAATGCAGGTATGTAAGAGGGTAAGGCACCTTTGACAGAGAGAATGCATAGTTTCTTTCTATAAAGGTAAAAAGGACAAAAGGAATGTAAAAAATATAGGGAAATAAGTCGGTTGAGTATACTTGTTAAAGTGTATAATACAGTTATTAACTCCATTGAAATTAAGAGTGAGAAGAAGAGCAGGACAGCAGATATACAAGGAGGCTTTAGCAAGGTTAGGGAGTGTGTAGACCAAGTGGTTAAAGTGAATCATGTATGTGAACAGTATTTAGATAAGGGTAAAGAGGTTTCTGTTGCATTTAAGGAACATAAGAAAGAAGGAACACTGCAACAGGCCTACTGACCCATGCGGAGCAGGTCCATGTCCCCACCGGATTAGACCAATGACCCCCCCGCCCCCCGGATTAGCCCAATGATCCACCCAGTCTGACCATCTCCATTCAAAGATGGAGCAATGCACCAGACCTAGAAGCACAAGCTAGTCAGGTCCAACTCACACCCACCCACACCCACTCATGTATTTATCTAACCTATTTTTAAAACTACACAACGTTTTAGCCTGAATAACTGTACACGGGAGTTTGTTCCACTCATCTACAACTCTATTACCAAACCAGTGCTTTCCTATATCCTTTCTGAATCTGATTTTTTCCAACTTGAAACCTTTGCTGCGAGTCCTGTCTTGGCTGGAAATTTTCAGCACACTATTTACATCCCCTTTATTTATTCCTGTTTTCCATTTATACACCTCGATCACATCAACCCTTATTCTACGCCTTTCGAGAGTGCAGATTCAGGGCCCTCAGTCTATCCTCATAGGGAAGATTTCTGATACATGGGATCATCTATGTCATCCTCCTCTGTACGTTTTCCAGAGCACTTATGTCTATTCTGTAATACGGTGACCAGAACTGAGCAGCATATTCTAAATGAGGCCTAACCAAGGATATACAGAGTTGAAGAACAACCTGAGGACTTCTATTATTTATACTTCTAGATATGAAGCCAAGAATTCTGTTAGCTTTATTGAGAACACTAATGCACTGTTGTCTTGGTCTTAAATTACTGCTAACCAGAACTCCTAAATCCTTTTCGCAATCAGTAGTATTAAGATCTACATTATTTAGTTTATATGTGGTATGGTTATTTAACTGTCCAACATTTAGAACTTTGCATTTGTCAATATTAAACTGCATCTGCCACTTCTCCGACCATTGCATCAGTCTATTCAAATCATCCTGGAGTGCTCTAGTGTCCTCATTAGAATGAACTGGACGGCCTATTTTGGTGCCATCAGCAAATTTGCTTATGTCGCTATTTATTCCCTCATCTATGTCGTTTATGTAAATTGTGAACAACAACGGGCTCAACACTGACCCTGAGGAACACCGCTTGTGACGTGCCCCCATTCTGATTTCTCCCCATTTATGCAAACTCTCTGCTGCCTATTTGTCAGCCATGCCTCTACCCAGGAAAAAATTTCTCCTCCTATTCCGTGTGCCTCAAGTTTCCTCAATAGCCTCTGGTGTGGAACTCTATCGAAAGCCTTACTGAAGTCCATATACACAATA